>NC_088310.1:19770020-20029990 GCF_910592395.1 Lineus longissimus | reverse complement strand
ACCGAGTGCCTTTCTTTGCTTTTGAGGAAGAATTGGCATGATTTCTTTCCTTCATAGGAAGAACCGAGTGCCTTTCTTTGCTTTTGAGGAAGAATTGGCATGATTTCTTTCCTTCATAGGAAGAACCGAGTGCCTTTCTTTGCTTTTGAGGAAGAATTGGCATGATTTCTTTCCTTCATAGGAAGAACTGAGTGCCTTTCTTTGCTTTTGAGGAAGAATTGGCATGATTTCTTTCCTTCATAGGAAGAACCGAGTGCCTTTCTTTGCTTTTGAGGAAGAATTGGCATGATTTCTTTCCTTCATAGGAAGAACCGAGTGCCTTTCTTTGCTTTTGAGGAAGAATTGGCATGATTTCATTCCTTCATAGGAAGAACCGAGTGCCTTTCTTTGCTTTTGAGGAAGAATTGGCATGATTTCTTTCATTCATAGGAAGAACCGAGTGCCTTTCTTTGCTTTTGAGGAAGAATTGGCATGATTTTTTCCTTCATAGGAAGAACCGAGTGCCTTTCTTTGCTTTTGAGGAAGAATTGATATGATTTCTTTCCTTCATAGGAAGAACCGAGTGCCTTTCTTTGCTTTTGAGGAAGAATTGGCATGATTTCTTTCCTTCATAGGAAGAACCGAGTGCCTTTCTTTGCTTTTGAGGAAGAATTGGCATGATTTCTTTCATTTATAGGAAGAACCGAGTGCCTTTCTTTGCTTTTGAGGAAGAATTGATATGATTTCTTTCCTTCATAGGAAGAAATGAGTGCCTTTCTTTGCTTTTGAGGAAGAATTGGCATGATTTCTTTCCTTCATAGGAAGAACCGAGTGCCTTACTTTGCTTATGAGGAAGAATTGGCATGATTTCTTTCCTTCATAGGAAGAACCGAGTGCCTTTCTTTGCTTTTGAGGAAGAATTGGCATGATTTCTTTCCTTCATAGGAAGAACCGAGTGCCTTTCTTTGCTTTTGAGGAAGAATTGGCATGATTTCTTTCCTTCATAGGAAGAACCGAGTGCCTTTCTTTGCTTTTGAGGAAGAATTGGCATGATTTCTTTCCTTCATAGGAAGAACCGAGTGCCTTTCTTTGCTTTTGAGGAAGAATTGGCATGATTTCTTTCCTTCATAGGAAGAACCGAGTGCCTTTCTTTGCTTTTGAGGAAGAATTGGCATGATTTCTTTCCTTCATAGGAAGAACCGAGTGCCTTTCTTTGCTTTTGAGGAAGAATTGATATGATTTCTTTCCTTCATAGGAAGAATCGAGTGCCTTTCTTTGCTTTTGAGGAAGAATTGGCATGATTTCTTTCCTTCATAGGAAGAACCGAGTGCCTTTCTTTGCTTTTGAGGAAGAATTGGCATGATTTCTTTCCTTCATAGGAAGAACCGAGTGCCTTTCTTTGCTTTTGAGGAAGAATTGGCATGATTTCTTTCCTTCATAGGAAGAACCGAGTGCCTTTCTTTGCTTTTGAGGAAGAATTGGAATGATTTCATTCCTTCATAGGAAGAACCGAGTGCCTTTCTTTGCTTTTGAGGAAGAATTGGCATGATTTCTTTCATTCATAGGAAGAACCGAGTGCCTTTCTTTGCTTTTCAGGAAGAATTGGCATGATTTCTTTCCTTCATAGGAAGAACCGAGTGCCTTTCTTTGCTTTTCAGGAAGAATTGGCATGATTTCTTTCCTTCATAGGAAGAACCGAGTGCCTTTCTTTGCTTTTCAGGAAGAATTGGCATGATTTCTTTCCTTCATAGGAAGAACCGAGTGCCTTTCTTTGCTTTTGAGGAAGAATTGGCATAATTTCTTTCCTTCATAGGAAGAACCGAGTGCCTTTCTTTGCTTTTGAGGAAGAATTGGCATGATTTCTTTCCTTCATAGGAAGAACCGAGTGCCTTTCTTTGCTTTTGAGGAAGAATTGGCATGATTTCTTTCCTTCATAGGAAGAACCGAGTGCCTTTCTTTGCTTTTGAGGAAGAATTGGCATGATTTCTTTCCTTCATAGGAAGAACCGAGTGCCTTTCTTTGCTTTTGAGGAAGAATTGGCATGATTTCTTTCCTTCATAGGAAGAACCGAGTGCCTTTCTTTGCTTTTGAGGAAGAATTGGCATGATTTCTTTCCTTCATAGGAAGAACCGAGTGCCTTTCTTTGCTTTTGAGGAAGAATTGATATGATTTCTTTCCTTCATAGGAAGAATCGAGTGCCTTTCTTTGCTTTTGAGGAAGAATTGGCATGATTTCTTTCCTTCATAGGAAGAACCGAGTGCCTTTCTTTGCTTTTGAGGAAGAATTGGCATGATTTCTTTCCTTCATAGGAAGAACCGAGTGCCTTTCTTTGCTTTTGAGGAAGAATTGGCATGATTTCTTTCCTTCATAGGAAGAACCGAGTGCCTTTCTTTGCTTTTGAGGAAGAATTGGCATGATTTCATTCCTTCATAGGAAGAACCGAGTGCCTTTCTTTGCTTTTGAGGAAGAATTGGCATGATTTCTTTCCTTCATAGGAAGAACCGAGTGCCTTTCTTTGCTTTTGAGGAAGAATTGGCATGATTTCTTTCCTTCATAGGAAGAACCGAGTGCCTTTCTTTGCTTTTGAGGAAGAATTGATATGATTTCTTTCCTTCATAGGAAGAATCGAGTGCCTTTCTTTGCTTTTGAGGAAGAATTGGCATGATTTCTTTCCTTCATAGGAAGAACAGAGTGCCTTTCTTTGCTTTTGAGGAAGAATTGGCATGATTTCTTTCATTCATAGGAAGAAACGACTGCCTTTCTTTGCTTTTGAGGAAGAATTTATATGATTTCTTTCATTTATAGGAAGAAACGACTACCTTTCTTTGTTTTTTAAGAAGAATTGGCATCATTTCGTTCATTCATAGGAAGAAACGAGTGGGTTTCTATGCTTTTGAGGAAGAATTCATGTGATTTCTTTCCTTCATAGGAAGAACCGAGTGCCTTTCTTTGCTTTTGAGGAAGAATTGGCATGATTTCTTTCCTTCATAGGAAGAACCGAGTGCCTTTCTTTGCTTTTGAGGAAGAATTGGCATGATTTCTTTCCTTCATAGGAAGAACCGAGTGCCTTTCTTTGCTTTTGAGGAAGAATTGGCATGATTTCTTTCCTTCATAGGAAGAACCGAGTGCCTTTCTTTGCTTTTGAGGAAGAATTGGCATGATTTCTTTCCTTCATAGGATGAACTGAGTGCCTTTCTTTGCTTTTGAGGAAGAATTGGCATGATTTCTTTCCTTCATAGGAAGAACCGAGTGCCTTTCTTTGCTTTTGAGGAAGAATTGGCATGATTTCTTTCCTTCATAGGAAGAACCGAGTGCCTTTCTTTGCTTTTGAGGAAGAATTGGCATGATTTCATTCCTTCATAGGAAGAACCGAGTGCCTTTCTTTGCTTTTGAGGAAGAATTGGCATGATTTCTTTCATTCATAGGAAGAACCGAGTGCCTTTCTTTGCTTTTGAGGAAGAATTGGCATGATTTTTTCCTTCATAGGAAGAACCGAGTGCCTTTCTTTGCTTTTGAGGAAGAATTGATATGATTTATTTAATTTATAGGAAGAACCGAATGCATTTCTTTGCTTTTGAGGAAGAATTGGCATGATTTCTTTCCTTCATAGGAAGAACCGAGTGCCTTTCTTTGCTTTTGAGGAAGAATTGGCATGATTTCTTTCCTTTATAGGAAGAACCGAGTGCCTTTCTTTGCTTTTGAGGAAGAATTGATATGATTTCTTTCCTTCATAGGAAGAATTGAGTGCCTTTCTTTGCTTTTGAGGAAGAATTGGCATGATTTCTTTCCTTCATAGGAAGAACCGAGTGCCTTACTTTGCTTATGAGGAAGAATTGGCATGATTTCTTTCCTTCATAGGAAGAACCGAGTGCCTTTCTTTGCTTTTGAGGAAGAATTGGCATGATTTCTTTCCTTCATAGGAAGAACCGAGTGCCTTTCTTTGCTTTTGAGGAAGAATTGGCATGATTTCTTTCCTTCATAGGAAGAACCGAGTGCCTTTCTTTGCTTTTGAGGAAGAATTGGCATGATTTCTTTCCTTCATAGGAAGAACCGAGTGCCTTTCTTTGCTTTTGAGGAAGAATTGGCATGATTTCTTTCCTTCATAGGATGAACTGAGTGCCTTTCTTTGCTTTTGAGGAAGAATTGGCATGATTTCTTTCCTTCATAGGAAGAACCGAGTGCCTTTCTTTGCTTTTGAGGAAGAATTGGCATGATTTCTTTCCTTCACAGGAAGAACCGAGTGCCTTTCTTTGCTTTTGAGGAAGAATTGGCATGATTTCATTCCTTCATAGGAAGAACCGAGTGCCTTTCTTTGCTTTTGAGGAAGAATTGGCATGATTTCTTTCATTCATAGGAAGAACCGAGTGCCTTTCTTTGCTTTTGAGGAAGAATTGGCATTTCTTTTTTTTTTTCTTCATAGGAAGAACCGAGTGCCTTTCTTTGCTTTTCAGGAAGAATTGATATGATTTCTTTCATTCATAGGAAGAACCGAGTGCCTTTCTTTGCTTTTGAGTAAGAATTGGCATGATTTCTTTCCTTCATAGGAAGAACAGAGTGCCTTTCTTTGCTTTTGAGGAAGATTTGGCATGATTTCTTTCCTTCATAGGAAGAACCGAGTGCCTTTCTTTGCTTTTGAGGAAGAATTGGCATGATTTCTTTCCTTCATAGGAAGAACCGAGTGCCTTTCTTTGCTTTTGAGGAAGAATTGATATGATTTCTTTCCTTCATAGGAAGAACCGATAGCCTTTCTTTGCTTTTGAGGAAGAATTGGCATGATTTCTTTCCTTCATAGGAAGAACCGAGTGCCTTTCTTTGCTTTTGAGGAAGAATTGATATGATTTCTTTTATTGATAGGAAGAAACGACTGCCTTTCTTTGCTTTTGAGGAAGAATTGATATGATTTCTTTCATTTATAGGGAGAATCGACTACCTTTCTTTGCTCTTTAGGAAGAACTGGCATGATTTCTTTCATTCATAGGAAGAAACGACTGCCTTTCTTGGCTTTTGAGGAAGAATTGATATGATTTCTTTCATTGACAGGAAGAAACGACTACCTTTCTTTGCTTTTTAGGAAGAATTGGCATGATTTCTTTCATTTATAGGAAGAACCGAATGCCTTTCTATTTTGTTTGAATACAGATGCGGTTCACAACTTACATATCAGTAAACTACTCTGATTCCACTCATCAGCTGCAAACACTGAGAGGACTTTCTGGTCCACCTCAAAGGCCACACACTTCAGGCAGATCTTCTCGCATTCTTGTAAAATCTGGATGAAATGAAAAGAAGGACAAAGCGTCATGTTCAAGTTCTGCACATCTGTATTCTGTTACAAGTTTGAATCCCAGGGACAGTTCTAACAACTTACTGAATGAGCTAGTGTCCAGAGTATTTCTTTTTTTGTATCAAAAACGGATCATTTTAAAGGAAGAATTCATTCTTGACTTTGGTTGTATGCACAATACTTGCCCGATTATAAACTGAAGAGATGACTATAATGATAGTGACAGAAGGATACAAGAAGCATGACAGGCATGTGAATCCACATTGTCATTATGGGATGGTCACAATGCAACCATTGAGCACTGTCTCACCTTTTCTGCCTTTTGTTTTAGCGACCTCTGCCAAGCTTCATCGAACATTATGTCAATTCCAAACTTGACAGATCGCTGTATCCATTCTGGCTGTGGATCTCCAGATAATGGGCTTGCTCTTTTTAGATACTCAACAATATTGTCAGTTGTTTCTGCAAAATCACTGGTTTCGGTATTCCTACAAAAAAGGAATATTGCGATAAGATTTAGTGGAAAACCAGCTAGCCAAGCCACGGAAAACCTACACCCGGGGTATATCAAATAATATCATCATCATCATAAGCAAATCATACTTTCAACCTTTAACAAATAATCATATTCCTTTGTGTAATATATATACTTCATGCACACTAAAATTCGCCACTCACTAAATTACAAAAGACATGAAAACCATTCTAACACCCACAAGTTCACAATAGCTGTATACATTGTTTCTGCTTCACCCTGTACATTTTTAGGCACTTCAATCAACCTGGTCACTCACCCAGATTTTAAGAAGCTCTCAGCCTTAACTAGCAAATTGATAACTTCTGGTGGCTCTTTTTCATTCATAACAGCTTCTGGTGGCTCTTTTTCATTCATAACAGCTTCTGGTGGCTCTTTTTCATTCATAACTTCTGGTGGCTCTTTTTCATTCATAACTGTTCGGTAGTTGATAAAGCTTGGAATCAGTGAAACCTTGGAACCAGTGATAAACCTTGGAATACGACAGTACTAAACCGTGGAATCACTGTGCAAGTACCGCGTGAAATCGGGTGCGTTCCTTCCACGATTTATACCCTTCCAACTGCTAATCTCGTCCCAGCTGACTTTATTGATAAGCCCCCCTCTTAGGAGGGGCTCTTAAGATACACGTGTGTGCGGGAGTATATAGTGAATGATTAGAAATAAAGAGAGTAACTATTGTATATCCTACAAACAATTTTTTTTGGTAAATTTCTGAATTAACTCCGTTGAGTTTACCGATTTCTCCGCGATCTTCCGGTGGTGGTTGCTATCCCATTGGTTGAAATTAAGTTACATTAAATTAAAATCTTCATGGGAATTCGCTACATCATATGCCTAAGAAATTGGCCAATTATATTAATATTAGAGAAATATCCGTCCTAAATAATGACAGAAAAGGGTGGTTTATTTCAATTTTGTGTCGACATGGTCGAGGTCACGTGACATAAAAACAAAACAATCGCACACACCCGTCCAAAAAAGGCACTTTAAGAAAAATAAATACGTTTTTCCACCTTAAAACCACACTGACGACTAAGTTATATTGGTCTACTGCCCAAATCTGAAGTATCAAAATGAATCACAAACTAGAACTAGCTCTATTTAGCTATAGTTGCGTGAAAAATTCGGGTGAGCGACGTACATTCTGTACCCTAGCGGCCAATAAATAAACTACTTTCAGCCGTCTGCTCCGGTCTCGTTAGGGAGTTTTTCCCAAATGTACGCGATGATGACGTGCCCCATTAACAGGACGTGACATCTATTTTAAAATGCGTTTCCAAAGTGAATGCATGAGGACAATCCATTTAAGTGTCGTATATCACTGGAAACGCCCGATTCCCGTGAATAAGGACAATCACAATGTATTACATTAATTACCAAAACAAAAATGTGTCGGAAGGAACTATATGGATGGTCCCATCGCACCCCCCCTCCAGCAGTATGACACAGAAGGGCTAGTTGACTGTCCACCGGGGGGGTTTGGGGGGGAGCTTCCCCCCAACGCACTGGTAAAAACCTATGTCGACGGAGGGGGGTTTGGGGGGTGTCCCCCCATTGTAACAGCTGTAGTTGTTAGAGCTTGCACTTAACATATGCTCGTAGGGGGGTTCGGGGGAGCTCCCCCGACCTAAAGGGGGGCTCACTAAGTCCTTGACTTTACATATTAGCAATTTGCCAGTAGTTCCAGAAACCACCTTTTTGTGGAGGATGACGTCATCATGCAATGCATTTGAAATACATTGTTGTCGTTAAAAAATAAACTTATATTCATGACGGGCCGCAATTGCAACTATCTAATGATTTCTTTTCAGTGAAAGCAAAAGAAAGGTTTTGTGATTGTTTTGTATTCCATATACTAAAATAAAACGTTTTTATTAGAAGAATCAGTTTGTATATATAATGCTCTGATTAAGCTTGGTAGATAGGACAAACATGCACACGTGAATCACTAAAAAATGTGTCCGCTTATAACTAACTCACATCACGTAAAGATATCTACATCCCTCGATGTGTACATGAAGATGTACGAAATCGCTCAAAGCGAAGGAATTTGTTCATATTTTCATCTCCAAACCCGGCTAAAACCTTCGGTAATAAACCTTCATCTACGTTTCTTGTCATGTTAAAGATGAGGTACGGATAAGTGCCGGCCGGTACTGCATGATGTAGTCAATCTTCTCAGTATCAACCTGTATGATCACATCGCTCCGTAGCTCAAATAGGTCTCATTAGGGAGTTTTTTTTATTCATGCGCCCCCCCCCCCCCCCAGTAGTTCCTAAAATCATTGATTTCTCGGTCTTCACAGTATGTCACTTGTCAGTGTTGATTCAGCAGTTGTTTTGGCAAAGACATGTTTTTGGAGTTTCTGAAACCTAGAGCGCTACTCAATAGGCGGCTAACAAGAAACTACGCATTTTACTGTTGTAGCCGACGTATGTGTACACTGAACTTGGGATGTGCGTCGCCCCGTGTTGAAATGCCGTCCAGTGCCAGTTGGTGCGTTTTTCGCTGATTTGTGCAAAATTCAACATATCTCAAAGGTTCAATGGTTGACCCTCAATTTGTTTTGATTTTTGTGTAGCGCAAGCAACTGTCTTTCATGGGAGAATGGTCTTTGTAAGAATTATTCAGGAAGAAATGTATAATACTTGGGGGTTTTCGTGATTGTCCGGTCCAATTGGCAATGCCAATATTGCCATTTGGGATGGTGAACAGAGCTAGGAGCAAATGCGACGCTTATTATTTATTTAAAGAAACAAAATGCCCGATTTAACATCCTGCAGAATCAGGGGAATCGGGCGTTTCCAGTGATATACGACACAAATGGGTTGTCCTCATGCATTCACTTTGGAAACGCATTTTAAAATAGTTGATACGTCCTGTCAATGGGGCACGTCATCATCGCGTACATTTGGGAAAAACTCCCTGACAAGACCATGGGCCCCGTGTGGTGGCGTAGTAAGCGGAGCGCTGATTGGTCCATATTATGGGTGTGTGGTGGGCGTGTCGTGACGTGCATGCCCATATTTGGGAGATCAGTAATGTACACTGGAGCCGAGGTATGACTGGGTTGTTCTAAAATATAGATTGTTAAATCGGATATGCGACTGATTTCTAAACTACAGTCAAATTCCGATCTGATCATGTAAAAATAATCTCCAAATATTGATTCGTAACCACCTTAGCCTTAGGTTCCAATGGCATTATTTCATATTTTTATGCATTTTTAGGACTGATTCCAAGGTTTGTCACTGGTTCCAAGGTTTCACTGATTCCAAGCTTTATCAACGACCCTTGGTGTAGTAGTAGGAATAGTCCAACAGAAGACAATCCTCTAGTATTCCTCCTGCAGACACCATCATTATAATATACCTGCAGAAACCACATCATGATAAAATGGTTACTACAGCCGGTCAGTAACCAATGCCACTGATATTTGGTGCAAGGCATGATACTATTAGCATCATGTTTGGGAGGCACTAGGACCCGATCAATCAAGACGATTTCACTCCTCACAACTAATTGATATAACGTATCCACCTTTGCATCTACCATCAAGTTTGGGAGGCACCAGGACCAGGCCCCAATCAAGATGGTTTTACGCCGCACAACCATTTGATCCAATGTAACTGCTTTGCATTTTGATGAGGTTGTCAAGGAAAAGGGACCAGGGCAGTTGTGTCACATCGCCAAGATAGGGACGGCTCCGGACTGGCTTTACAGTACTCTATGATAGCTGTTCCTTGTTTTTGTTAATATGATAGCTGTTAATCACTTCCGTCTAGAGTCACATGGGCAGGAAAGATAGAAGTGTTGGCCTAAAAAGAGGGGGGGTCATCGAGAAAAGGGCATCATCACCTCCTGAAAGGTTGTGACATTATTTGCTATGAATGAAAGGTCTGAATGAAAAGTCCAGTTGAGACATTATTCGAAACATCTGATCAACAGAACAAACAAACCTGAAGTTATTTTCTATCACAGTTTAGATTTTTATTATACAGTTATAAATACCAAGAATAGGGTTATCAAAAGCGTTCCGATGCTCTTGAGGCAACAGTCCGAAGATTACCATAGACTTTGGATGGCGGACTCCCTGGAATGGAAAAGGAATTTGTTAGATCTTAACAATAAGCTACTGAATATCTTTGCTTTATCAGATTTCTTAAAATTAGATGAGGAGAAGATATTTACAATGTAGCATGACTGTGTGTTCTCAGAAGTTTTCCGATACTCCAATAAACTATTCACTCTCAGGTGGTTTATGTGTGGATTTTACATTCAACTTGCAGTAGAATGTTAGTTTGTGTACAAGGAGTCCGTTTTCATATTCTGATGTGTAATGTGTAGTACCAATACTGTACTATTCAAGTAAATTTACAACTTACCAAGAATTAAGTTACAAATTGCTGTCCTCGCTATCCTGATGTTTTGGTATGATCCTAAGAGGTGGATTTTTCTGGGGAAAAAAAGACCCGGGATAATAGGCGAGAATTGAAGGAGCAATTTAGAAATAAATTTCTTTTGAATAAATATGTTATCATTGACAAAATCTCTATGGATATACACTTACGTGTCGGCTAAAATAATTCTTGTCTTGCTAACGTTTTCGATAGTGAACTTTGTTTTTCCATTCTTTCCAGCCACGCGACCAATTGCTCTGGAGAGATGGTCACCTTTTAGAGGTTTCACTGGAATGAAAATAACGAGAGTTGGCATCGAGAACAAGAAAAGAGTAAATTTTACACATTCTGGCCCACAATTGAGGATGATAGCAGAGTTCACATGTAGCATTACTACTTAAAAACGCGTTCTGCATCCAGAAACTCTGTAAACCCCTTTACTGTAATACTGTAAGCCCGGAAATATTTGTGTGCCATTTATTTTCACGTCTTTGCATTTGCAGATAATCACAACAGAAAACAATGGCACAATGATTCCTTACCATCTGTCACGTCAAATGATTCTAAATATAGATCATCAAGCCTTACAAGTGCCAATGCATCCTGGAAAGAAATACATGCACATGAAACGATAATTGACCAAACTATTTTATCTTTTTGGAAGTAACACACATTATGCAAGGGGATTCACAAAATTCTCCATCATTTGTTACATCTTGTCAACATGAAAACAAAGAATTCTAAGAAAAGTAGCTCATTATTTAATGATTTTAAACCAAAACTCCTTATCAAATAAAAGTAATTTTTTCAACTGACTATGACTTTTGTGGACTCACCTCAACTTCAAATCCTAATGTGAATGCCTTGACAAAATCAGCACCTTTCTGTAATGCAGCAATATCAGTTGTCTCTTTACAAGTCTGAAAACAGAAGGATACATTTTGAAAAAAGTGAACTATAGCTTACAGGTGCATATGAATCTGTAAGCCTAACAGCAACTTCTCTTAAGCATTTAGAAATTTTCATCTAACATTCATTATTCAACTGTATGTTCATATTCAGTGTATTGGTCCATCGTCATTAGAAAAGACAGATTCGCTGGAATAGAAGGCAACCGATATAGAAATACAATGTAGATATTTAGTGTACAGAAAAACCTTTAAAATCCATATATTTGGAAGCTATTCTAATGTCAATCAACAAACCTTTAATTCAACATTTCTTGTTTTTAAGTTGAATCTAATCTGCAAGTGTAGATGCTCAACTACAGGAGTAAAGATCTTCATCCAATTCTCTTTTAATGGAGTATATCTATTCGCTGGCACAGGGACGCGTCTAAAATCTGATTTTCCACTCTGAAACAAAATTTTTGTACAGTGCAATAACATTAACAAAGCATCAACAACCTTTTGCATCCAAATAGAGACTGCAAATACAATTAGGCCACTATGGACATCATGTCGTTTGTCAGGTGACAATATATGGTTGTCGAAAATACCCACAGCCATTTTGAAACCACAAATTATTTACAACACGCATATTTGTTAGGACGTTAGGTTAATACCCGCTGGCCGTCTAACGTAAGTCATCTATAATTGCAGCAATGACAACCCAGAGAATAGGCAATGTGACATGAATAAGCCATGTCACAGCTTGGAGACAGTCATAAGACCTGTGGGCTGCAGGGTTGGGAGGGGGCAGAGCAGAGGTGCATGTAGTCATAGGCGTGTGGTCTAACCTAACCAACAGTACACAGATTTTGAATTTGAAGAGTTTGTTTCTCGTGACCACATCATCAATACTGCGATCCATATCATGTACATAAACAGAACAATCATAGGACACAGGTGGGATGCAGAATTAAGAATTGCACCACCCACAAAATTTTCGTGCAACGCAAAACAACAGATCAACCATTCTGAATACACACCACGAGTTTATCGCCACTTATCGGCGGTAAAGACGGTCTTTTCATCGGGATGTCAGCTGTCTGGACATCGCCATCATCAGCTGTATCGATTTGCATCTTTCTTTTTCGAGATTTGGTATTGGCTGGCTGAAAATCTGCCTCTTTTGAGACCGATTTTTCGTCTGACGAGTCCATCCGCGTGTTATTGTCCGCCATGTTGGATTTTAAAAGGTCAATGAAGGTCAAGGTCACCATGATTTTTAAACACTCCCTTTTAAAACTGCTGCAGGCTCTAATTTGAGACGAAATAGAAAGCAGTTTGAGCCAGAATATCACTTTAGTGTGGACAGACACATCAATATGCAATTAACTTCACAAAAGCCGAGAAATCGAAGAGACAAGAAATTAAAAGGTCACAGTCGTTTCATCATTTGAATACAGGGGGCGCTAAATTCAAAATGTCGCTGTCATGCAACTTGCGAGAGGCACATTTCCATAATTTACACTCACAAAGTAACGTCTACGGACTTGCAAAAATATGTTTAAGAAATGACGTCAATAAATTACTAATTGCAACACTTCGTGGCAAAGTCATGTCCATGGAATACCATCGACAATTCAGCAGAATCACTGCTAGGGAGGTTCACTTCACCTACATCCCAGGCAAGTTTAGAATAGTCATGGGCCTGTGGTCTAAAGGTGTTTGTTCATACCCTTGTTACACCAGTCTGACCTTAGAGAGGCTATATGGGAACAAGATTTGGGGATGTTGTCCCTCGCCCAATGCTTTCCATTAACAATCGACCTTTCTAAACTTAAAGAAAATTCTATCGAGATACGGTATGGATATATCACTGTCGGTCATTTTCTCTATTCTGTACTGTTATCACTACTTAATTTATATTATTGACCATTGTCTCTTTCTTCAGGCGATGCTGAGATTGTCTCCATCGATGCTTTCAGCAGGTCACAACAGTCCAATGCAGTGGTTGTAGGAATTACTTTTGTCAAGGTACCTACTGAATGAAAGATCAAACTTTCCCAACAGTCAAAATTGCCTATAGTCTGCTGACAGGTTGTACTTGAACATGCTTGTTAGATCAGAGCTGAGTTATTGATTCAGGATGATAACTTGGTCAGTCGTGTCAGTCTAGTCCCATGCAGAAAAGAATTATAAGATATTCTGGAAAGATTACCAGGTGCTCGGCTTCAAACAGCCAAGAAATTGTAGCCTAGCCTAAGATTTCAGTGTGCCAGCATAAGAGATAAAGATCCACTTGACTTCTTAATTTCAGAACAGCAATAACAAGCCAAGTCAGTTTCTCAACATTTATTCTGATTCAGAGCCAGACGCTGAATTTAATTTGGAAAACATAGCACGTAAGTCAACATTAAAAAGATATGATTAAAATGTGAATGGTATTGGCAATTACCATCTGAGTCAAAGCTATTCAAAATTGCAACAGCAGAAATCCATGTTGAACATGTACATTCTTTTATACACTTTATGAAATTGTCTGTTTCAGAGGGCTGTTTTAATCTAGAACTCAACTTTATCCCATTTCAACTGTGCCATACTGAGTGAGTACATGCACTTTGCAATGTTTCATTCTTTATCCATACACCATGAATTCTGTTTCTGTGCAGCACAGCAATGATGAGGATGATTTGTTATGTCTTTCCATTACAACGCTGATCACTGTGCTCAGCTGGGCCTATCGTTGAAGGAGCAGGAAGTAGTTTCGTACATTTTCACACTAACAGCTCATGAAAATACACCTTCATGGTATATTTGAATGGGGGATGAAGTCCTTTAAGAGTTGAACCAACAAACATCTTTCAGGGGCTCCAGCTGTGAACCCCTCTAGCTCTGTGTAACTTACCACTGAATCTTCATCATTGTAATCAAATGGTATATACCTCCTTTATTTTCCTTTTCAGCCTAATCGTTGACGGCAATAGAGAGACAGTATTTCTCTTGAGCGGGAGTGACTGTCGTGTTCACATGTATCGAGAAGTAGGTGTCCATTTTAAATTTATAACACTTTTCTCAGATTTTGTCTGTTCTTCTTTGGGTTGGCACTCCTTAAACTGTTTTACACCCAACATTTCTTACCCCTCTATGGAAGTAATATGTTACCATTATCTCATCCCATCTTTTGAGGTTTATTGCATGTTTCACAAGTTTGATATACCTGATATTTTCAAATGAAGTAGATGATTCCATCTTTGTCCAATGCGCCATTGTGTTTTATCTTTCTTTATTCAATAATCAAAACAACCTAAAACATAAATAACAACATATAACATAAATTTCCCTCCAGGATAAAGTCCTGCATATCTTCAATCAACAGCCGAGTGAAAGAATCTTCCCCGAGTTCTGTGATTTACCAAGCCCTGTGATATGGATAGAAATCAAACATATAGATGAATATAAGAGGCGACTAACAGCTATGGGATGCCAAAGTGGATACGTGAAATTGGTGCTAGTGAAAGTAGAAAGCAGAGGTACAGTATTTATTTATAATACCTCCTTGCTAAGTTTTAATTTGCTTAATTTCTAAAATGAAATTCACTGTAATTTGTTTAACTGTAATTTTTTTTGGCTTTCAGAGGTGCTACAGACTTGGGCAGTCCAGCATGATGGTCCTGTCACATCTGTCCGATTATTCAGTCTGACCACAGATGTACCAGTTCCGAATTTCATCCAATCAGGTAACCAACAAAACTAAACTTGGGAACCTGCTCGAAGTCTTGTTTAGTGTGCGTGGGGTGTCTTTTTTTAATTACGACTTGCTGTCAAGGTGAAAAACAAATTCCAGGGTTCCAATCATTTGGACCCTTCAGTTGATTGACATCTTCAGACAACGAATTGCAAGCCAAATGGTTGCCCTTCTGGCAAAATGTGTCCATACCTGCATTGTGTGATGTGACTGGCACATGTTACAAAGATCTGCTTCAAATTAAAATGATCAAGAATAAAATTGAATTGCTGGCAATTTCATGTGCAGATTCAAATCCTTACTTACTTTAACTGACTTCATTGTTAATCTAACTATATTTCACAATTGGAGCTGACTTGATCTTTCTAGGGCACAGTGATCAGGAATCTGTTGATGAAGAGGTAACTGAGTCAGAACCAGAAAAGAAGACGACATACGACTATAATCTGTTGGTGACTGGTGCTTTAGAAATCTCGGTAGTCTACAGGTTTGCGTCCGGCTTGTTTTACTTTTCACTTATAAGTAACCTGTCTCTTGAAAGGACAGTTTGGCTTAAAATTGCTGTGATTGGTATCAGACGTGGGCTTGTACCTAGAATTACATGTAGTGGTCAAAGCATCAAGCTTCAATTGATTGAATTTACCTGTCTCACTATCCTGAAATTAAAACTTGTTTTTATTTTTAGCCAGTGGGCACTTACATGTAGAAGGCGAACACAGGTTTCTAAACCTTTCAAAGATTAAGACCGTACTCATTCTGTCCTGAGTCCTGATGACAGAGATGTCGGTTGAATTTCTAGCACATGTCTCGTATACTTTTTTTAGACAAATGGCCATCAGTGTGAATTTTCTATTCAGTTCATGATAGATGGTCCAACTGACAAAAGGAATATTGATTAATGATCATATCTGTCTGTTTATTCCAGAGATGTGCTGAAAAGTGGTTTGAGTGATCAGATGGTGCTCGGTGAAAGTGCAGACTACGACAGTGTGTTATGCAGCTGTATCACAGACATTGACTTTGACGGTGAGAACGAAATTCTTTTGGGAACTTATGGCCAGGTAAGTTGTACTTTAAAATGCTTTCAAAATGGATACACCCAACTGTCTGTGATTTTTGCTCTAGGTTTGGACTCAGGAAGTATCGACTTTTGGCGTGATCTTGATGTGTCTTTAAAACAAAAAGTGCTCCATATCAGGTTTTGTCATACCACTTATCTTGCTTAATAACAAATCTCCTTCCAGGAACTACTTGTGTACAAGCATCACCCTAAGCCTCCAACTCCCCAGGACTGCAGCCCAGAAGCTGATAAAACACCAGATACCCAAATGAAGTCCAGGCTGGGTGGTCAATATTACCTGGACTGGCAAAGGAGCTTTTCGTATCCTCTGTTAGCGATGAACAAACTTGATATCACTCATGATGGGCTCAATGAGGTGGCTGTTGTATCTCTGAATGGGCTTCATGTTTTACAGGTGAGTGGAATAGAAACCAAAGTGCCTCAGGTTTCGGTCTACATTTTAGCTCCACCCACCCGGTCATGAATTCAGTACAGTGACCTGCCAGTGAGGTGTTAATTTAACACAACCTGTTGAAATATCTGTCCCGACATCAAAACTGTTCTCAAGCCATTTTCATGATCTTTTTTTAGAAAAAAAATAGTATTTTCTGAATATTCATGAATCTTATTTCCCCGTTTTCTTGCAGCACAACTTAGAAGCTGTCTCCAAGCTCTGTCTGGAGAGAATGAAGGAATTAACAAGAGAAAGAACGAAGGAAGACGCTTTCCAACAGTTGCAGTCAGAAAATCTGGACACAGAAAATGATACGTGAAATATCATTTGGAATCTATGGACTAAGATTCTTTGATGCAAGTGATGCAAACACTGTTGTGCCAGCCTAAGGACTGCTCCCGATTGTGCTGTGCCTGGCCTTATTACATTATTGATTGTGGTGTGCCTGGCCTAAGGACATTCTTGATTGTGCTGTACCTGGGGAAGGACATCTTGATTGTGCTGTGCCTGGCCTTAGGACATTTTTGATCATTTTGCACCTGGCCTGAGGACAATCTTGATTGTGCTGTGCCTGGCCGGAGGACATTCTTCGTCGTACCTTGCCTAAGGTAATTATTGGCTGTGCCAGCTCTTATATAATGGAAAAAAGTCATTCTTTAAACAGTAAACTATGAAAGGAACAACAAGAAATATTTTCTCTGTATTATGAATTTGAGACAAGATAGGTAGTAGGTAATACAACTTTATGATGATGTTAAATCCTTTAGACATGGAACTGAAACAATGTCATGTAATGATATTAAACTATGAGTAAACATTGTTTTATAGTCATGGGTATGGTGTTTGTTTGTTGGTGGTGGTTTATCTTCAGGTGAGACAGATAAGTGGTTGTAACTTCAAACTTCCAACTCTCTGTAATCATGCAACATGTATGAGGGAACACTGGAGGTAGCTCACATTTCTCATTTCGAAGACACTGGCTGTAAGCAGTTGATGTACTTGTTACATAAGTAGGCCAGATATTTTTGAAGACGCCCAGTCCGTCAGTTGTAGACACTGGTGTGTTGAGCAAGTTCCTCTACAGTACGAACAGTGAGCAACTGTCACTATCAAGTAACCTGCAGAGAAGTGAAGTTGTGGTTTCCTGAATCACAAGGAAGACAGTTTCTGTATGAAGATGCTTATATAGTGAGGCAAATCCCATTCATGGTTTTAGTGTCTTAGATTTTGTCTTGCACAAGATCATTAAAGGATGGAGCTTAATTGTGTCAATTGCTGGCATATCTGGCAGGAAGTTCACCAGACATCAGGTGGTGACCAAGGTCCAACTCTCAATCCAAAAATAACAAGTTTGAACCCATCTTGCTACCGCTATGTCCTTCACAGGTAAAGGTCATGCATCATGCAAGTGCTGAAATAACAGCAGCAACATGATCCCCCCCTCTTCTGCAGTGACCTATAAGAGTGACAGCTGTTGTGAAGTACTTCGATACAGACCCTAGTTAATTAAAAGTGCTATAGAACAGCCATCATAAGTATCGTCGTGAGGGAATCGAAACTGCACCACCGATCTTTTAAAGTATGTGCATTCAATTATGACCATGTGCCTTTCTTCATAAAAGGGTTAATTTCCCTCAATGGGCTGCACCATTCCATCTCCATTATCACCAAGATGAACCAGATCAACACAGCAGGTGTGGGTTGACATTGGAATGTCATTATTTGTTTTAGAGAATGGGTTTTCACCTTCCTGGTTCACTGCCAAGAAAGTGGAATTCCCAGAAATGCAGCTTCTGTGCGGTACACTGACATATACATCATGGCTATATACAGCCAATTGCAATGGGAATTTCCCCATTAAAATGTTACCACTTTAATTTCAACTACGCAGAAGATACAACATAGCGATTGTTTATTAATAGTACATTTTAAAAAACAAAAGTAGGACAATTCGTAGGCCCCGGGCCATTTCTGAACTCTAAAAAGTAGAGAAGTCTGCCTCAGAAGTTTCAGCACTGGATACTTAAGGAACAAAACGTAGCTAGGTAAGATATTTTTTCCTTGTGATCTTTACTTCTTTTGACTGTTTGTGCTAGTACATGCCAATGAATGCCAGTCTCCACTTATTGACAAGTCTCGTCACCTAAACTCCCAGTTGTTTATCAGCAGTTCAAATACTAGTCTAACCAGCATAAGCACAATGTAAAGGTTCACATGCCCACTGTTCAGTAATCACCATAGAAATACCGAAAATAAGAAACATTGGGATTTTGTATTTACATGCACCATATTGTTTGAAAGTTCAGTGGAACCTCCCGTAGCAGAAAGCTCTCTGTGAAGAACACCCTCTCCATTAAGGACATCTGTAGTCTGCTTTGGTCCTAAATTCGTTATTAATCTGTCCAATTCAGACAACTCTGAAGGCCAGTACTTGGTATTCCCCCAGGTTGTCCTCAGTAGAGAGGTTCTACTGTATTGCTTGAAGACATTCAGCCAAGGAACACATTGCAACTTCAGAGCCCAATCTTCCTTCTAATCTTACACTACCTCATACAGGTTTGGCCACCTGTTCTGGTGCTTGCATAATGGCATATTATCATTTTTCTGAAGTCTCTCCATTTTCCACATTAACCATGTTTACAAGACTCACTTGAATATACGATACCAAGACAAACTTCAATTACATTTACGTTTATTCACACTTCCATCTTCTATTTACACACAATTCATTTCACCTATACTAAAGTCATTATGTTAAAACATTGGTATCGTCCGTGGCTTTCATGAAATCTCTCCTTGCTTGTGATGGCATCTGGTTCCCGTATGTGTTATTTGAAACAATCAACTGAAATATACAACCAAGAAACAAATAAGACTAACAGACTGAGGCAGATAGAGTTATGTCTACATTACAAATGTTTTGAGTGTAAAATTTTGTTGCGATAAAATAAGTTTACATGGGCATCTTTAAAATACCTCTCATGAAACTCTAAATAACAAGACTGTCTTTTCTATCTACGACACATGGTAGGACCCGATGTGTTACAATCACCATTCAAACATGTGCTATTATAACAAAATTTGATCCGACTGTACATGGAAAGGACTGGACATCTTAAGCCTCTCTCTTGCCCCTTATTCACGAGGCACCTTACAAGGGGCAAAGGAGGTAAAGTACCAAACCAATGACTTCATCAAGCCTCAGCCATAGTGTGAACCTCCTTCTTGGCTCAGACCAGAGATTGCACCTGTGGCTGTCTTGTCATCATGCAATTGAGACAAAGTAACTTCGTGGTACTGTTTACCTTATTTCCTTCAAGAACATGAGAACTTTGACTAAGGACTGCATCAATAGACTGGCGCTGACTGAACTCCACAAACCCAAAGCCTCGACTCATACCAGTCTCCTTATTCTGCAGAGTAAAAGAAACAAAACCATGTGTTAATTTCTACCAAAACAAGGTTCATATAAACATGAAAAATTAGCCTTTTCAATCACCCTTATAGAAACTTCCATGCAGACCACCGAGGCATAGACACTCCCTAAATGTTGAATAGCTTTTTTTTGTGAGAGCAGCAATTATTTGCACAATGGACACTGAACAGCCAATCACAAGGCACAACTGAAGGTTTCCACAATCAACCAATAGCTACGTCAGCAATGATCCGTGCGCAAAAATCACATGATATTGGAATGCGGACACACAAATATCGAATAGAAGTTGCATCTTAAATTCTACTAACTGTAAGTAGTGCAGTTTTTTTTCTTCACAAGGCTGCATGAAAAATGTTTTTGCCTATTGAAAGTTTGATATTGAGCAAGCAATTGTATCCATGCAGTCGATCCCCACATCTCTTTCAGGGAAAATACATTGTTTTGGAAAACAATCCGACAACCAATCTCTTTGTGCACAATAGTTACTTGTAGAAATTGCCAAGTTTAGTCCTAGTTTCACTTGACCTAGCTCCTTTTTTGAATGAACTGGATGCCCCTCCCCCAATACACATATGCCACTTGATCCAAATTATGTAACCACTTACAAAAAGGACTGTGCTTGTTCTTACATATCCAAACTTTGCAAAATAGTCTTGGAGTTCTCCTGCAATGAAAAGAAAAAAACGACACAATATAATTTGCATGGGATATACCTATGGCAGCCAAGGAGGGTAGGACAAGGAGGCAGGATAATTTCAACATCATCAATATGTCTTTCTGTTGTAGAATAAATAACTTCATACCAGATGGAGAAGACTGTTGAGAGCCAAAACAGCAGCTAACAAAAATACAGTGAGGTTGAATATTCCAAAAGACCTTGGTCAATGTTGGCGATGAGAAATGTGCCAAGCCTTGTTTCGATCACAGCGGTTCTTTATGTCCCAACCAAGGAACGCCAGCTAGCATCAATTGCTCAACACCACATGTTTTTTTGTATATCAATTACACCATCTCTCTGTAATTCTGAATCTTCTTGTATCTTATCTTGCCAAATGGTTTGAAGGGTTGACCATTGGTACCGCCATTTTGGCTAGACCTCAAAATCCTAAAGCAATTAAAACTCTTTCCAAATGAATTGAATGCTCATTTAAAACCCTAGCTGGAGGCTGTGTTCTCTGGAAAACAAAGAACAGACTCCAGCCCTTTCTGAGCATTCGCTACGTTTTGAGGAAGTTCTAATTGCTTTAGTATTTTGAGGTCTAGCCAAAATGGCGGTGCCTATGGTGAACCCTTAACTTCTTTGACTTTTACATCTATTTATAAAAAGAAACATAATTACTATCATAATTATCATTATATACTTTAGAGATTTGCTTTGGTTCTGAAAAGTGAAAGGCCACCTCCAACTACTGGTAGGTACTGTGATGTAAATTATGGTCGACTTTCATCATGAGCAACTTGATATGATAGTTAGGGGGAAACACTCTTTTTGTTACACCCTGACATACTGGCACAGTGTGCATGCATGCATGTGCAAATGCATGCAGGGCCAGAAATGACCCAAAATATCATGAACGATTCTGCGATATCTGTAGAAGTATTTGGTATGGAACTTCACATATGGAATGTTGATGAAGTGGAGAATATGATGATGTCGTCAGATAACAATTGCGTACTTTTAGAGACCGTCCAGGGAATGTTTCCCACGTACAACTTTTGAAGCGCAGATCTCGCACGTGAAGCCATTTTGACCTTTATACGACTGCGCATGCGCGAAATGGGTTTTCCCCCAGAAATATGGGGAAAACCCAACACGGAAATAGACATTGGTCAATGTTGCATTTCTTCAGTCCTTTTTGCAAAAAACAGACCACCAAGCTAATTGATCGATGCGAAACATTCGTTTTTCTAATAATAGAGAGAAAGGGAACTGCAGCTACAGCCAAATGACAGAGTGGTAAGTATGAAGTATTAGTAAGTCAAAGCATGGACTGGAGGTATAAATATAAAATAAGAAAAATCTTATTTATACCTCCATGGTCAAAGTCAGTGCAGTAACTTGTTAGTTTACTTTTTTTATGTTGATTACCTTTTCACTCTGTAATTTGCATTGTTGTATACTACTACTGTACTCTGTTATTTATGTCATGATGTGATTTCGTGCCCCTTTTTCTATTCTTTGATTGTTTGATTTTCACCGACACACATTGACATCGTGCTGCCTGTGGGGACTGTGATTGGTCTCTGGTCTTTATTCTATGATGGAGGTATAAATAAGAGGTATAAATCTTATTTATACCTCCATGATTCTATCCAGCCTCCAGAGTTGCGACAGTCACAATACTCCGCAGAGGTACTGCACTCGCCCCAGAAGAAGAAAAGCAGGTTTCTTCTCCGAGGAACATCCAACGCGGTCTGAGGCTGGCTATGGCTTTGGAGACCAGAGAAAAATCACAGGCACACAGTGCTCACACTGCAATCGGTGACAGGGTGATGCATGTGGTTAACCCCACCCTTGTCCCTTGTTCCTCGGCAACACCGCACAAAATGATAGAGGCCATATCTGTGATGCTCGGGATGGCGTGACGGGCTGATGAGGAGATAGACCTTTATTGTTGCTTAACAGTTGTAAAAGACACCACAGAGAGTTTCATTGTCTTTGTGTCATAATTGCTTTACAAAATGGATTTTGACTAATACACGGTAGTTGTAGAACTATGTTGTAGGCCTATAGAAATTTGAGTCATTTGAAAAATTAGTTGTCGACTTGCCAGGTTCCTTGTTGTAGTATGCCTGGCATATACACTTATTCGTTATCATCCTAAGTTGGCCTAGTTTGATCTGGTCGGTCATCGAAGATGACTTATCAACAGAACAGAGGTGATATTTAGATTAGCCAAACAAACACTTCACCAAACATGATCTCAAACAATGATATAAGCAAAAACAGGGTACTTCGTGGTTGCAGACTCAGGTGTTGAATGAGACTTTTATTGAATTTCATGCCTCAGATCAGATCATGACTTTAGGACAGTTAAATTGAGGTGTTACATGTTAAAACTTGCATAGCTGGAGATGTCTCAACACAGGACTGGATCCTGCATTATTAACATTATGTTGAACATGCAATTTCTCATCAGGCTTAAGGAATTGATACCAAATGAGAGGTACTAGTTGTCTCACCTAAATCGTGAGGGTGTAACTAATATGTTTGTCTAAACCAAGGTGGATACCAAGTGACTTGCATCAGGCACATTTCTTTTCCTTTTTTGTGAGTTAAAACTTTGCTATATAGTTCTAAACTGTTCATTAAACTGTTCATTATTGCTGTTTTCAGATAAGACAAGACACGGGGACCTTAAACTGAAAACCAATAAACAGCGAAGATGGTCGGGATACTTGAGGATCATCACTGGGAGTATGGATTCACTGGAAGAAGCAAGAATCTGAAAGAAGCCCAAGATGCTTGGAACAAGGAAAAGAAACAAATCTTTGGCATCTATGGCTTTAAAAGCGTTGGAAAAACACGCTTTGGAAAGGAGCTGGTGCTGAGGCAGGGAATTACTGAGGGCAATTTGTATCAACTAGATTTCAGTGGCATAACATCTCTCAATGACTTGATCATCCATGTGGTGAGTGTCTTTGGACCTGCAGAACCTCTCCATGAGCGCAATTGGATCAGTGGGATTTGTCGTTGTTTGATGAGAAGCATTGCCGAGAAAGATGTGGTTGTGTTCATAGACAATGCAGAAGATGTTGATGAAGAGGAAGTGTTGAAGTCTGCATTCATAAAGATGTGTGAAGAACTCGTAAAGGTTTCGACGTTAGTGAAAGTTGTCTTTACGTCATGCTTGAAGTTCCGCTTTGCTCGTGTGGGCATGATTTATAAGGCGATTCAGTTGCAGCAGCTTTCAGCGGATGAGTCGAGAAAATTGTTGCGTGCTGTTGTCGATGGAATGGACTTGCAAGGACAAGAGGACAAGATCATTGAATTGTGTGCAGGGCTTCCCCTTGCCCTCATGATCGCAGGTATGGTTATGTTTTAGAGTGTGATGTTTTCTAACTGTAATGATATAACTACAGTCCACACTGGCAAGCAATTCCAAACTGTGTTTGCCTTACTGTTGGTATTCAGATAGGCCTGATTCCTAACCTGATTCTCATAGAGTAAGTTTGAGTTAGGGGCATAGTAAGCCCCAGTGAAGGAACCAGCCAAGATGATGTTACATGCAACAGTTTTCCTTAAATTTGAATCGTTGCCTCAGGCACCTGAGTGTTCATGGCACAAATTTTCTGGTAAGTTTGTATTCAGTATTGCCATCTCATGATTTGCTATATTCTTCTTTTTCTGTTTCCAGGTTCTGAGCTGATGGAGGATGAGAGGCAATTATCTCCGCCAGAGTTAGTTACACTGCTTGAGCAGTCAAGGCTACAGCCGATGAGCAGAGAACATTACGGGGAAGATGAGAGGATGGGTGAGTACCTCCATCATCCGAAGCTTACTGACTTTGAGGCCCCCATAGCCTTTGAATTGGCTGAATATGAACATCTGTTCCTTTGAGAAATTTACAAGTTTGTTTGTATACATCTAGATGTAAAACCTCTCATTTGATTTACAGGTAATGTGATTGGCGGCGCAATTACACGACTGTGTGACATTCTTCAGCAGTACTACGCATCTGTCAACTTCATCCCTGGCTCCTTCAGTAAAGCAGCTGCTGCCGCAGTGATGGGTAGGTTCCATAAAATCGTTGGCAAAACACTCGCAGACTATTCTGACTTGGATGTGATTAAAACACCATGCTATGCAGTCTAATCTCTAAAATTGAGTGATAGCATCAATGACCTTCTATTTATTTTTGCGAAAACACTCGCCCTTCATTAAGGGAGAATCCCAAAATACGTTGAAGCCTAAAAAAGACAATGATTCTTCATCTGGGGGGTCATCAGTTTTAACATCCACACTTCTTTTTTTCAAATATGATTCAGCATGTCACACCGCTTCCCAACATGAGACATGGCCCATTCGCTATGATATTTCGTTCAGAAACTGGTGATGCTTTTCATGACGATCATAACTCCCCTCTGTGATACCTGTGCTGGAAACCTTTGAAAAGTGCCAGATGGTTCTGCGGTTTTTTAAAAATGTGACAAGAGTAATGACTTTACACAATGATTACACATTTCAGATTTTGACAACAATGCTCAAGCCATTGATAAAGCGATGATCCCACTTGCCAGAAGATGCCTAGTTTCCTATGATGGTCTGACGGAACGGTTTGACATCCATGACATGCAGAGAGAGTTCCTCATGAATAATATCCATATCCGGGACTTGCTAGGTCAGTTATATTCTTCATGGTGGACGACTCCAATAGCAATTAAGTGAGACAACAACTGAACTCTATGCTGCCTGTGGGGAAAGACTTCATTGAGTCTGACCTGTCTCAACTCATTCAGGATTTCTTTAAGTTCCTTGGATATCTGAAGATGTTGATTGCGTACATGTAAGATCACCCATCAAAATGTCCAACATTTGTTACATGCCCTCTCACATTTCTTCTGCCAGTAGAATGTCAGCTTACATGTATGTTCTCTCTCAACAGGAGTCAGAACAAGGTTTTGCCAGTTCTACAGCCAATGCCTCTTACAACTACAGAAAACAGTGGATTCCAAAAACTCCGGCCAAGCCCTGGTTCCCATCAACATGGACTTGAAGAACTTCAAGAAGCTTCTAGAGAAAGCTGCTCATAGTGCCGGTGATGGAACGTTTGATGTCTTCATGAAAGCTGCTACTGAAGCTAATTACCTTATACAGTTCTATATGCCAGGTAGGTAGTCATTGAGTTGTACAGCACTGCACAAACTTGCTGAACAGATTCAGACTCAATTGAGGTTGGCAACGTAGTCGATGAGACGTGGCCCAGAACAGAAATAATGCTCATTGCATCAATCCTCTGAGTAGTTGGTATTTTTTTACAGAACAAGTTGTGCCCTTCTATCAAGTGATGTTGGACACCTGTATTGATCATGGATCAGAATATGAGACGGGTGTCCTTATGTCCATCTATGGTGAGGCGGTGTCAGAAAATAAGGTAAACTGTCAGTTTTTGTATCTGATGTCCAACATACATGTACAGTCCGGGGATACAGTTGTCTTCTGTTAGTAAATAGTGCCTCTCCACTGTACTTTCAGAAATGAAAGTTATGTCAAGTACTGTACACTGTACTGTACACTGAACTGTCAGAAATGAAAGTTATGACACATATCCTGGTTGGTGAAAAGTGCTATAAAATGCCACCATTATCATCATTATTGCTACTCACATCCCACACTACATTATTATGTGATAACTGCCTCAGAAAATATATCATGTTGTTTAATTGCGCTTTGTATTCAACAGGGCGATTACAAGGGTGGCTTGGAGTGGTACTGGAAAGCTGAACAGAAGCTCCTCCCCTATGGAGACAGTCGACGTCTTGCTGAAGTCTATCAGCACATTGGCTGGCACCATTACACCAGCGGCAATGGAGATGAGGCTGTGAAGTAAGTAAGCTTTAAGACCTGATTCAACCACAGGCAATTGCAAATAAGAGCTCAATAGACCCCCCCCCCAACAGTCCCCTCGACTGACAAACACACCCCAACTGTTGTCTATGAAGGGGGGTTGTTTGTCAGTTGTTGGGGGGGGGGGCTTGGGGCTATAGAGCTTTGCCACTGCTGTCACTTCTCACCATCCATGCTAGCAGGTAATTTGAATCACCAAATAACCGCTGGGCTTGAGTGGAATAAGACTTGAATGACAAAATGTTCAGTTTGTAAGATATTTCTTGGCAAAGACTTTAGCCAGGCTGGTAGTTCAACAGATAATCAATCTTCTTAAGAATCTCGCACTTTTTAAAGAGAACAAGTATTTGGACTAATATGCATTCAGAACCTATTGCTCACTAAAACATATTTTTACATGGACATGCAAAGTTACTCACAGTCACTGATTGTTCTAATCATTTAGGCACCACAAGAAGTCCTACCGAATGCTGAAAGCATTAGGAATAGACGAAGACCTTCAGTTTGCAAGGGTCATGAACTGCCTTGGAGTTGCCTACGTATACATTGGTAAATATTGCTGTAACATAATCGTTCTCCTGTTATACTCTGTGAACAGCACTGAGTGGTCAGAGTCAGAACATCCAAGCTGCTTGCCCATATTACCTCGGACAAAAATATTCTGATTTACAAGAAGAAAATAACAGTCCTTGGAGATTTCTGATGACGATTTGTCCACCACTGCCAGATAAGGCTATGAAAGACTTTTAATAAAAATGAGGGATGTCATGGACTTTTGGAAATGTTGTTTGGAGATTGACCAACTAGGTTGCTGGCTCGGGAATGAAATCTCAAGTCCACGGCTAGGTTGAACAAACAAGGACTGAATTTCTTGAGGCACTGACTTTTCTATCATATTTTCACTTTGATTTTCTCCTACATTTCTCTTTGCAGGGAAAGCCAAAGAAGCCGAGAAGTACCATCTGAGGAGTCTGGCGATGCGCCTGAGACTTGTTGGGGAAAAACACCTTAACATTGCAATGCACTACAACAATGTCGGGCTGATGTATGAACTCAAAGAGGACTATGAAAATGCTATTATGTATTTTGAGAAGTCTTATAAGCTTAAACTAGAAATTCTGGGGCCAAGTAAAACTGTCATCATTTCCATGAGAAATTTAGGCCTACAGTGGGTTAGAGTGGGACAGTACGAGAAAGCATTAGATCTTGTGCAAGAGAATCTTGAGACATTTGATCAGGTTCCTGATGACGACCATTCGTCTAAGTCTAATATCCTAAAAGTACGAGGCGCTGCTTATCTTGGGATGGGAGAGTACAGAAAGGCTGAAAGCTACTTGAGACAGTTATTGGCCATTCAGAAAGAGGTTCTCCCTGGGCACCGCTCCTTGGTAAAGACACTGACGCAGCTTGGCCGGGCTGTGAGGAAGCAGGGTCGCCCGGAAGAAGCCAGAGTTTTCTTGCAAGAGGCATACGGCATGAAAGGTGCAGCGATAGCGTGCAGGGGGAAATTTCTGTTTGAAAACTTACAAGAATTTGCCAAGCTGTATCTCGACTTGGGTGATCAACAAAGAGCATCCGATTATTACAGGGAAGCACTGTGTGAATTACATCGAGTCGGTGACCAGCTGATTAGAGAGGATGATGCGGACAAGTCTAGAAGCATTGCTGAAGAGATGCGGAATCTCCTGCAAGAGATTGATGCTGCTCAGTGTACAGGAATGGTTGTCCTCCCTCACCCGTGCCATGAGGCACACAGCAGTTGTTGTCTGAGAACCTTTGCTGATATCGTTTATGGATGCCAATATAACAGTAGGCCTACAACAAGAGTAAGTGCTGTGTACCCCTATCCAATGCATGGGTCTAAAGAAACGGTTATTAATAGTCCGACTTCAGCTGTCAGACAACCTGCACCATGTACGGCACCAGCCTCTGTCCCCCAGTTGCCAAACACCACACCTTACTGGACCACAGGACATGTGTACCCCACATATGTCTCTCGGCCTTACGAATTAGATGGAAATGGTTCAACTGACCAAGCAAATGAGAGGCGGCCGCAGTCGAGTTCTCAGCTCAGTGAACAGGCAGATGTTTTGAATAACACCACATGTAGCAGCCAATACTATGCTGATGTTTCCAACAGTGATGAGTGTCTGCCTTCCAACTTGGATAGCTGGATCATTGAACAGCAGACAGCATTGAACACCAGTCAGGTCAGTTCTGACAGTGCCGGACGACCTTTTCTTCATGATCCCTGTCAAGCCAGAGAAGCATATTTGCCATCAGATGCTGTCACTGTGTTGGATAATCAAAAGTTTGAAGATTCTGCTCATCCATTTGAAACATGTACTACTCCCTGTGGAGAAGTAGTCAACCAGAATGTTGATGGAAGATGTGATGAAACTGGGACTTGTAGTGGTGACGACCCCCCAGATGTTTTAACAGATTCGTCATCCACTGCACTTACTGTTGGTGATCATGAATACCGAAGTGATGAGTCGGTACGTTTTCCTCCAAGACAGAGAAGATCCAGTGACACCAACACCATTCTCTCTGAAGATCTGTACCTTGGAGCAAATGAGACTGAAGAAAGCCTCATGAACTCTCTAGAACCTGAAGCTCGCGGCCAAGACAATATCGCAGCCATGGAGAGTGATGTGCATCAATGCCGAAATCCTAGTGTGCCAAGCATTGGTCATCCTCCTTTAACCAATGGGATATCATTTGGGTCATACTTCCAAGTACCAGAAACCAGTTCCTATGGCCCACCGCCGTTGAATCCATACAGGGAACCTATACAACAGCCAGAGACAACCATGCAGGGAGACAGGCAAATACAGATGCATCATTACACACCAGAAAGGCATTTGTATTCTCCTCAACCAGAATGGGGAATGGGACATAGCCAAGATTTGACAAGGACTGCAAAGCCTTTGAAGGACACCACAGTCAGACCAACATTGAGGACAAATGGTCAATCAGATTACAGTGGGCAAAATTCTCTTGGGTCCAATCATTATGTCAGTCAAAGCAACATGCAAACACAGGGGCGAATCACTGCTAGTTCTAGTACCTATTCTGACCACAACAACATGTCTCAAACTGCGGTGAAGTCACTGTATACTCCTGATGAAATGCCTCTTCAAAATGGTGGCAGAAGTCAGACGCCATCTGGTCTTTTAAGTCTGGGGAGTTTAGGGAGTTGGTTTTCTGGTCGACAGAGAAAAACTTATAAGGTTCACCACCTCTAATGACCTCTATTGGCGATGTTCAGAAACAATCCATATAACACAATGTGATGGCACCATTAGAATCGTTGTTGCAGACTGACAAGACAATTCTAATGACCTCTATTGGCGATGTTCAGAAACAATCCATATAACACAATGTGATGGCACCATTAGAATCGTTGTTGCAGACTGACAGGACAATTCTCTTGTAAAATAAACTTACATGTGCTTAGTTTAGTTACACTCTGGATGCAGTGGACCAGCTGTCCTGCTGCCCGGAGATTGTGACGTCGAAGTTTAGTCAACCAGTTTTAGCTTTTATCCATCACCACTATTATCAGGAGTAGACCTGTTTCTTATTTTTACTATTCTTCTCATCATATTTTGAAGAGCTATAATTTCCCTAGAATCTCTTGCAGGTATTGCTGTATGTTACATTACAGTTGTGCGACAAAGACAGATTTCGTCAAATACTTGGCCACCACCATTCTCCTTCTCTTTAATGTTGTCCTGGGAAATATTTAGGAAAGTAATTTCAAGACAGTGATGTCTCATCTCTGTTGAATCTCCATCATGACTTTGTATGATGTATCCATTTTATTTTACTGATTGCTTATTTGTAGAGACTACAGTGTTTTCTTGTAAAAATCACTGGTGTTGAGTCTGCCTCTTCACATGCACTTTCAACGATGATTGGTACTGTAAACTTGATTCTGAAGCAGCACCACTTATACAAAACAGAACCTCTCTATTAAGGAAACTATCAGGACTGAGAAGTGATGTCCTTAATAGAGGTGTCCTGCCAAACTAGGAAAGTAGACATTAGCCTAGGATACATGAGCAAATGTGCTGGAGCGTAGGTCACACTTGGCCCAACTTGTGTTGTTCCAAAATGCCACCATGTCACAATGAAGCCAGATTGCAGCATTTAGTAAAGAAATTTGGGTGAGATTGAATTATAGTTGTTAAAGGAATATGTAACACTGTGACAAGTCAAAATGGGTGATTAACTAAGTCGGCTTGATTGCGTTCAAATTTTGGACTGGAGTACAACTATACTTGCATGTTTCTGGCATTGTATGTGATTAATGCATGGAACAAATTATGATATCTGTTATAGCATATACATGTATTGTGTCTATCAATGGTCTATCTAAGAAATGAGAAGATGGTTGTGATATTGGTGCTGCGGCAAGCTAACTGTCCACATATCAAGATAGAATCTAACTTGCCGAGCAATTGGCCAACTAATATATGTATTTCATTTGAACATTAAATGATGCTTGTATTGTTAAAATCATTGGTCTTTTTAGTTATTTCTGAACTACGCTGTAAACAAAAGGAATTGAGGTGATTTCACCCTGTTCTTTCCATCCTCGCATGATTTAGTTTAAACATTGCGGGTCAAGATGGTTGGTATATGACATAGGAGTGAAAAAAAAATGAATCTCAGGATGGCTTTTTCATGAGGAGGCCGTCATTGTTACCACGTTTCCATATTTTGGCAGCGTTTTGATTTCAGGCTGATCACATCATCACGGATATCTGTGACATCATTTTTCTCACCCCTGTCCCTGTCTGTGTGAAAGAAATGCAGTAAAACCTCTTTATAAAGGACTGATACATGCTGTCCTTATTGAGAGTTGTCCTGATTACAGAGGTTGTGTTCAATGGAAGTGACCAATTTGGGAAAATAATGCACAGGCTGTTTTTTAATACAGAGGTGTCCGGAAAGGGAGATTAATCAGTTTAGATTATCTTAACCCCTTGTTAGCTGATAAACCATTTCACTGGTAGTCATTAGAATTTCCCGCTTTTTTAAACTTTCGATTCATGTCCATATATGGGTGTTGGAATAGGTCACGTGACCACCCACCATACTGATAACCTTGACTGATAACTAAGTATCTCATTTTTAAGGGTTACTGGAGCGATAACACACTTAAGTTGTTTAGTTCCTAGCTCAGTTTACTTTATCTAACCTCTTATATCAAAAGTGCACAATAGTATGGATGAAATTATGTGTCTTAGTGACGTTTATCGAAAGATGATATCATCACTAATTTAATGATATTGTGGGGAAAACCCAGATATTCCAAATCATCATAAAGATGCAAATTCACTCCTTGTTTCTGTTGCCTTAACGATTAAAATGTGTGTTTAAGTCCCTCTGCATCAGTTTATTGATGATACTGAGGTAAAGCACTAACTATACTGATGCGTATTACGCAATTTGTGGTTGCAAATGGTGAGTAAAAATTGAAAAACAAGCTTGTTTCATGTTGCACATTCACACAAGATATGCGTTGGTTGATTATAGGCCTAGGGTACAATTATTAATGTGCATTATTAGTAGAGTTATGTGTATCAACTATTCGTCCTATTTTTGGAGCCATATTTAAAGGAAGAGTTGATCTCTTATTTAGTTAATTATGAGCCAATTAAATAATTCACTACAGTGGAACCTCCCTTAGCGGACACCTCTCTGTTAAGGACAACCTCTCTACTAAGCAGTTCTTGTCCCAAATTGGTTGTTTCCATTCATTTTGACCTCCCTAATCAGGACAACTCTCTATTAAGGACAGCACTAATGTCAGTCCCAAGAGTGTCCTTAATAGAGAGGTTGTGCTGTATATGCCTCAAATCCCTGTTACAAAATTTACCAAATAACTGTTGTACTTGTAGAGTAATCAGTAACAGTTCATCTTTTGGAGCCTTATGGGAAGGAAGAGTTGCTCTCTTAATTAGTTAATTATGAGCACACTTTATTGATGCACTCTATGCATCAATTCCCTTTGACAAAATTTACCAAACAACTGTTGTAGAGTAACAGTTCATATTGATACCAAATTTCGGTCACATTTGGACATTTGAGAAAATTGAAAAAAAGGCCAAAGAAGCAAACATGATCCCCTGATATCCTCAGGATGGTGTAATCTGGTCTAGTCTAAGTTGAATTGCATCGTCATGTAAGTTGTTTGAAACAAAAATATCCAATGGTATCTTGCCCATGCAATACCAATCAGGTCTAATTTTCTATGCACTTTAGAGACATACCCTAATAGGCCCAATAGTCCCTACCTACAGAGACAGACATAACATTACAACACCGGATGGCAAGCCCGCATGATGAGATGAAGTTCCCCAAATCAGTCATGTTCTCTTTTTCAAAAATTCAAATGTTGTCGGGATGAAGCTATGCTTATAAAGAAAGGCATGATCATCACTTTTTGAATCTGATACTGATAGGCCTCTATTGTGTAAACATCCTGTTACTTTGACTCTTTCCCCGGGAGTGACCACGATGGATTCATGTGATAATTGGAAGGTAAACATGACAAGACTTTTATATGAATTGTATTTGTCCACTGTGAATCATTAGACATAATACAACTGATAATGTGTCTATAAGTCTCATCCTCTGGTAATATTTTGACGTTTCTCTTTTTCAGATTTGATCTGATTCAAGGACAGCCCCCCCTGACAAACGGAATCTCAAGATGGCTGAAGCTGCAGGGAATCACTGGGAATGCATCTTTGTGGGGAGGGAGGATGAACTTCATGAGCTGATCACTGCATGGAATGACGGAAAGCTGATATTTGGAATCTTTGGGAATAAATCTATTGGGAAAACGCGCTTGGTTAATGAACTACTGCGCAGATTAGGACTATCTGATGAGAACGTCTACCGGTTAGATTATAGTGGAGTCAATACACTTAATGGAATGATGGAGGAAACGAAAAGGGGACTGCATATTATGGAAGATTTGCAGGAAAGAACTTGGACAAAACGAATTGCTGTTGAGCTCAAGAAGAGAGTTGAAAGGGATCCTCATAAAGATTTAGTTGTCTTCATAAAGCACTACGGGGATGTTGATGAAATAACTGAATTGAAAAATGAGTTTGTCAAATTATGCGACATAGTGAAAGTCAATAACAAAAGAATCCGAGTTGTCTTAACATCAACGCCGAAAATACGCTTTGCTCAACTACAAACACTGTACAAATCATTGAATTTGTGGAAGAAACTGTCGGACGATGAGTCAAAGATGCTTTTGAGGAGCTTGCTACGGGATAGCCAGGTGGAATTGGGGAAATATGAAGAGACGATCATTCGCCTCTGTGAAGGGTTACCACATTCTCTTATGATTGTTGGTAAATATCTTTATCAGTTTTTGTCATGCATCAACTCTTTCCACAAGTTTTCAATGGTTTATGCTGGTTATATCTCTAAGCTGGTAGTGTACATTTAGATGTTGATAAATATCGTGAGCACATTTGAAATCTTAGACTTAAATTTTAAACTGCTATTGCTAACTGCCAATGAAGCTTAAAAATGTAATAAACGTGAAACATAGAGTTAAGGGGGTCTCTGGTGCATCAGTGACATGCAACTCGCATCGCGTTGCGTGTAACTGAAACGAAGCAGGAAGGATGTCAATTATGATTTTGACTGTACTCTCTTTCATCCCTGAATACTAACTGAACCTTACTCTCTTTGTAGCGAACGACCTGAAAGAAGAGGACGGTATGGTGGAGCCAGAGCATATCGCGTTACTGCTTCAGTTAGAAAGGCTTAATAGTCTGAGTCCGGAGCATTATGCAAAGGACGAACAAATGCGTAAGTAAGAGAGACTCGCGATGTTGCAGAAAGAATGAAACTTTATACAGAAAAATCAAATTGCCTTGGGTCTGCACCTCAATACTGATTTACTTCCAGGGCACGTTATTGGAGATGTCATCTCGAAGTTATCTGGTGGACTGGGACAGTCCTTGGCAGAACTCAATCTACTCCCTGAATCATTTGACAAAACATCTGGAAAAACAATGCTGGGTAAGTTTATGTCTGAAAGTACTATGAAGTATCCTGTCTTTCTAGACATGCACTCGTTCTTCATTATGACTCTGTCCTTGAAGAAGGGGCATATGTAGTGTTGGGGTCTATTCGACCACCTAATGTGACTGCTGCATTTCCTTCTAATCTAATAGGTGGGAATACTGCTGCTGTTAATCTTGGACACAACCATACGGTTTCTGCTTCTACGGAAAGCTGAAAAACTGTAAACTAATGATGCCTTTATAGCCTATCATACTGTATTGGTGGATGACCTTAAGTGCTATAAACATTAGGTTTTAGATTTTACTTACTTTTCAAGGTCGTCGAGGTTAAGGTAAAAGAAGGGCAACTATAACCTTTCATGTCCAATATCACATCAAACTTTCCTTTTATGTGTTTTTCATTATCATATTAATATTCATTTCAGGTGCACCGAACACTGCCATGCTAATGCACCAGTATATATTGTCACTGACCAGGCGATGCATATTGAACTACGATTCTAAGACTGGGCGCTTTTACGCTACTGGAATGCAGAGGGAGTCAGTCTCTTGTCAGTTACCCATAAGTGAAGAGAGCAGTGCAGGTAAAAATTAGTCAAGACGAAAGGAAGACTTTCTTTCCCTTAGCCACACATGTAGAAATTTTAAAAAAGCTCTTCACATTGGTCTCCCGGAAAGCTTGTATGAAAGATTCAGCTGTAGACATCCACTGGTTTCAAATCCAGTAAGTGCTGGCACATCTCTTCCCTTCACTGGGCAGGGAGCCATGTAAAGATCTTGCGACCCTTACTATTTCTGGTGGCTTCGCAGATTGAGCTCCATGCTCGTTCTCATTTTCAAGTAGAGAGTTATTTGTTTATTACAGGAAGTATTGAATGACCTTGTTCTTTCCTTCATTTAGATGTCCACGCAAGATTAGAACAGCTTTACCAAGAGCGACTTCAGAAGTTTTTGGTGTTGCCTGATGTCGTACAAACAAGCTTGAGACGCCATGCCCATATGGCTTTGCACAGCTCAGATGTATTTCCCACCTTTGTTGAAACAGCAACCGAGACCAATCATTACTGTCGAGTACATCTCTCCAGTGAGTATTAAAAGAAAACATTGCACTTTTGTATCATTGTCATCTTCATCTCACAAAAATTAACATACAGGATTAGTTACAACACAGTAAAAAATGCAATAATAAATCTTTACGAGAATATTTTGTGCAGCGAAAATGTCAGTATAAGTCATTTGCAAAATGTTTGGTTTACTTTGTATGCTTCAGTTATGATGATGTCATGACTCACGTCATTCAATAACGCTTCCTTTGTTGAAGATAAAAAAATACTCTTTAATCAAATCAACGGAATGTGGTACCCTATGTCTGTTTCAGATGATTGCGTAGATATATCTGAGGTGATGTTGGCTCAGTGTGTGCGACCAGAAGGTGCAATTGATGAGGGGATCCCACTCTCTCTGCTGGCCAAAGTTATCATTGAACAGACAGTGAGTATTGGCCCCAAATGGAGGTTTACTAGAACCACCCATTGTGGACACCTCTGTAAGAAAGACACCTCTCTATTTGGAACAGTGATTCTGGGCCCAAATAGATGTTTCTGTACAATTTGACCTCTGTCATCAGTACACCTCTCTATTAAGAACTGCATTTGTCTGCCCCAAGGTTTTCCTAAATAGAGGCTTTACTGTACACGAAGTGCCAGTATTCTCATCGGACTTCATTATGCTGCTAGTATCTGATGTGGCACTGAATATATTTTCTGTTCTTTGATGATATCAGGTCTAGATAGTAAGCAAGTAAAGGGGATCAATATACTTGAATCAATGTTGGTATAAAGACTTAACACAAGGATCTATCACAAAATGAACTTCAAATCAATCGTAAGTGAGTTTCTTTATTTTAATGCAGGGAGACGATATCGAAAGCCTTCAAGCGCTTGAACACAAGGTGGAAACTTTGTCAACTGAAGATAGCGGTACTGGTCGTTGTAGAGAATTGGCTGAGCTCTACCAAGCTATTGGCAACCGTTACGTTTTCCGTGGCAACAAAGACAAAGCACTTGTGTAAGTTTAATTTTGATGTTGATAAAAAAGCTTTGTGAATTGTTATGTTTTGGTAGCCAGGTAGCCTCGTCCACACTGTACCACCTCAACTTGGTTTAGGCATTTGCACTAAAGACTGTCTAGCAAGTCTGTATTGCGATCTGTACTTAACAAAATAAAATGTATTGTAATTCTTGCATAAAGCTTTGATGCCGTCCATCTTTTCCAGTTATCTCAAGAAGTCCCATGACCTGCTGGTAAAACATGGTTTCACAGAAGACTTCCTGTTTGCCAGAAGCTTGAATTTTATGGGATTCACAAGTGCCCTTTGTGGTGAGTTAAGTGATTTGATATATCATGTTTCTCTTGATTATTCTATTTTTTAAGAAAAGCATTTTCTCACCCTACCAAAAGTTGTACATACTGAAATGAGAGGTTGATCAATTGCTCTTAAAAAAGCAATAAAAAACCAGTAATATTTACATTTTATTCAAGGATTCAGTGGAATGCACTGTTTTCTCTTACAGGGCCCAGTCGCACAATCGGTAAAGACATGTCAGCATCAGCACAACTGAGCTTTATCAGTTTTTAGATTCAATTTATGATATCAGGACTTGATGCCATGAGATTACTGCTAACACTGGGCCTAGGAAAGCAGATCCTGGAATTCTAAACTGCCGATTTATTGATTGCATTCTCTTTATTTTCTTTCCAGGTGATTGGCTGGAAGCTTTGACATACATGCTACAGAGCGTCCAGCTGAGGGTCAATATGCTTGGAGAGAGACACATTGCTGTTGCGATTCAGTGCCATAACATTGAACTCCTGTTTCGCAAAATGAAGGAGAGCAACAGTGACTACATTCCCTTCAAGCTTGAGAAAGACTGCACTAGTGTTCCAAGTAAGATCTATGCCATGTGTTTGTATGGTTTTGCCGAACTGTTTCTTAGGGTGAATCAGCCCGAGAAAGCACTCGATGTAGCCGCAAAAGGTATCGGCATCTGCACCAAGAATGGTAAAAAGGACAAAGAGTTGATGGGAATGTTTCATGATGTCATGGCCAATTCTTATATCCGTGTAAATAAGTTTCTTGAAGCTGAGTCATATTTGAACGCCATACTGCGCCAGCAGTGTGTTGCTACACCTTGGCTGATACGAGTTCTGAATCGGCGTGGCTTTGTACTCAGACAGTTGGGGAGGCTTCAAGATGCAGCGCAGTGTCTTGTTGAGGCCTTCAAGCACAAGTCTGTCATAGATGACCCCATGTCTAGGCTATACTTAGAGACATGCCAAGAGCTTGCTCTTGTATACATTAGCCTTAATGAGCTCACACAAACAGTTCGTTTTGACAGGCTTGCTGTTAATGAGCTGCACAGGCTAGGGGACGAGCATTTCAGAGTCGGTGATATGAGGCAGCTGCAGTGTATTGCCGATGAGATTAACCAAATTATCAACAATGCACTGCAAAGGGGCCTTGAAGTGCCTTTTCCCCAGTGTTGTCAAGACCAGCATCGCGTTTGCTTCCTCAGAGCTTCTAACAATGGTGGTATGGTTTACGCAGAACATGATGCTGATGAATTAGAGAGGCAAATCATTAGGGAAATGGCAAATGAACAGAACTGTCCACCTGAAAACTTTGCTTCAGAGACAAAGCCTTGTTCAAGTGGGATCACTCAAGGTCATTCAAATGAATTCAGTCCAAGTTCAGAAAGAAACCCTCGTCATTTCGAGAGGCAAGAAAGATACGAGTCAGATTTCTCGCCTTCTAGAAGTCTGAGTGGTAGCAGGAGTTCAAATGGTTTCCCCCAGCCTGTTGTCAGGGGACAACACTGTCGCTCGGTTCCTGACAGTAGTTTGCCTCAAGAATGCCAGGCAACATCTCACACTGGTCGTCAAGGTAGTGTTGACCTTGGCAATCACAATAATACCCCTCACACCCAGGTCACACACCAGTCAAATGATGCCGAGAGGAGGCGGGGGACTTCCATGAGAGGCCAAAGTGGTTTCAATGATCAGACTTACAAGTGGTGCCCATCAACCAATGAAAACAGATCTGATTCTTCTCAAAATCGAAAGATCTCGTCTTTATCTTATCCAACATCACATGGTACTACAGCTAATGAATCTGAGACTCTGTCTCCAGTTGAGAGTAGTTGGCCCTCGGATTCTCAAAATCATTCCTCAGATTCATCCACGCATTCTTCGGTTAGTTCGGACCTTGGTCAGTTTGTTCCTAATGGACGTCTTGCTCAGAGTGAGCCTCATGGGATCCCAAGCAGTCAAATGGGATTTGGATCCATTGCAAATTCTGTGGGAACATCCGTGTTCAACCTTGGTCAGTTTGTTCCTGATGGACGTCTTGCTCAGAGTGAGCCTCATGGGATCCCAAGCAGTCGAATGGGATTTGGATCCATTGCGAATTCTGCGGGAACATCCCAGTTCAACCTTGGTCAAACACAGGCGGATCCTTCATCTAGTCCTTTCCCTTGCCTCACTTCAGATGTAGATACATGTAGGTCATTCAGCCAACGAAGTTGCGGCCAGAATCTACAGTACGTATCTTCGATAGCTTCACAAACCTTGCCCAAAGAACCAGTGTCTACAGAAGTTGCAGGTTTTCTCTGCGACAGGGTAAATTCAGACTTGCAGAATCGTCCAACTCCTGATCGGTGTTTTCATGCAATTCAGTCCCAAACTGGACAAGGTTTTCAACAACAAATGCAAGCCTCAAACCACATGCAGTCTCCTTCCAATAACATCCAGTCTAGTCCACAACAGGACAGTAGGTTTCGCCCCCAAGGTTCCTCTTCCTCTTCCTCTTCCCATTCTTGCAATTCGCCGATATCAGCATCACAATCGGGAAAGTACTTCATTGACCCTCCTTATCCCCATGAGCAAAATCCCCAAAGACAGATGCTACATGGTGAAGATAACCAGTCTTTGTATCAAAATGGCCTCAGCAATCACCAAATTAATCATGGAGGGCAGCAACGAACTAGTGGCAATTCACCGTCACAGCCATTGCTTTACTATCCACCTGATACATCATGGCACCCAACGCCCTCCCAAATGGGAGCCAGTTCTTTGGGATCCTACCAACAAAGTTTGAACTCTGCAAACACCCAAGAGGGATATGCGGGGCAATTTCTCGGTGAATATTCTGGACAGTTTAATCAGTTGGCCCTACCTCCATCTGACACTTCCAACCCATCAGTTAATTCTAGCTCTGGACCTCGGGAAATGCTTTATGCTGCCACACCAGTAGAATCGCAGTTACATCTGTCACCCCCTCCGAATGAAAGCCAGGATGTGCCATTCTCTTCTTCTGCCTCCGTGTCTCGTAAGTGGAGTATCACAGGTGTTGCAGAAGCTTTTGCAGGGTTTTTCAGTTCCAGTCTGCCCTCAAGAGTTGAACACATTTAGATGAAGAAATTTAGATTGTCTTTAACTGCAGGCAATTCAACATGCTGGCAGATGGCCACAGTTATACTACTGCCAGTGTATTGATGGGTTGTTCAGTTCACCTGCCGGATCTGATACCTTATAGTCAGTTTCAGATGGGTTCGGAAATGAACTCGATTATCATTTGTAAGAAAGTGAGTGTGAATTTGTACAGCTTATATATGTCATCATGTGTTAGAGTGTGTTGTGTCACTTCTGTTGGAATTTGCTTTTTCTTTTTGTGTTGATAGTGTGCATTTCTGTAGCCTTAGATAGTAATCTCAGTACCTCCCCATCCCCAAACTACTCAGAGTTGGTCTCGTTCAGTTCGATTAAATATAGGTAGTCGGACAACATAGTCTGTTGCATATGTGAATGTAATGGTCACTTTGATGAGAGTTGGTTTGTTGCTGAGATTGAGCCTTGTTAATGTTATTACTGTAATTAATATAAGTCAAGAAATGTAATCATATGTTTTATGCTCTGTATGGTAGAATTGTCTTATGTTGATATCGTATTAGTTATCTCTAGTCTAGGGAAATGTAGTGTCTTTGAATCATCTGTGTGCTATTAGGCAATCACTGCTGCTTGTTACGTTGCATACTTCACTGTTTTATGTTTAAAACTGAGCATTGTATTATAAAGTGAAAACCCAAGTTGACTATTACTTCATGTTACTGAAAAGAGGGTGGGGTGAAGGGGTGTAGGGGTAGGGTTCGGTGGGGAGGGGAGGGGGCATCACAGTTGTCTCATGAATTTGGGGGGGGGGGGTTATCTTGTTATCTCAATGGGTGATGTATTGTGTTATAGTTGGCATTTTTGCACCTTGAGAATTGAAGAAGGGAAGTGCTTTGAGAAGGGTAAGTGTCCCTTTAATGTCAGATTGTAAATTTTGATGTCATTGTCTATTGTTGTTTATACACATGTACTAGTATATGAATTTAATCATGCCATGCATTAATTGTTTGATAATCTTATTTTAAAGGATGAGTGCCAAGAGATAATGCTTGGCCCGCTTTTATAAAGCCTCGGACCGAATCTGAAAAAAGCTGTTTTTCATGACAATAAAAATGCTTTTGTACATTTTTGGATGTTTCCCTGTGGCGTCTGTTAAAAACCAGCGTCCTCTAAAAAACAACACTGCATCACGGAAATGCGGGACCAGCATTATCTCAAGACTCTTATCTCCTCTGACGGCTTATGCAAGTATCAATTCGTGTCTTGTACCCCCCCTCCTCAAGGGTACGACACCTTATCACCCTATAACGACATCTTAAGGCTCAAGCATCACCCTTTTTTCACCAATGCTACTTTTTCTTTCGTCAAGACATCACCATCAACAATATATCAGTTATCACCATCATATAAAGTAACCGGACTAATTTTACTGGGTAAGGCTGTATGTTCGACAAGACATCGACACATTAGCATCCTTATTCTTTCCAGCTTCGCCAAATTTTCACTAAAGGAAAAATAAATACTACTCAAGCATCGGCAAAGATTAGTGGTGATAGCTTAACTACCCTTGAGGAGGGGGGGTACAAGAAACGAATTGATACTTGCATTAGTTCCACGCACAATTTTATTGTATATTATCAAAAATTTATAAGCGAGATCACCTTACATGTTGGCTAATATACTATAACAGGAATTCTCTACACGGTGAGCACAATGGCCGCTGGCCTTTTCATTTGTTTTTGATGTTATCCATTACTTCTAAAGGTCGAGCTGAGGGTAAGGGGTTTCAGAGGAAATGAATTGCACAAGCGTTTTAATGGAAAAAATCGGTCTGTACTCTTCTAGATATTTTGTGTCCCTGTAAAATTTAACTACTTGTGTTTTGAGATACTGTTGGAGTGGCACTTTATTCATAGAGTGTGTGTGTTGAGGTGGTTTCTTGGGTGCATTAGAAATGCACGTTTTTCTTATCGTTGCGTATACATTTGCGTATACCTGTTTATATACTGACTGGCCTATTTTACATGAAAAGCTGCCTCGCGACCAGTGTTAACCCACCAGTACAGTTTCTCTGGTGGCATGCAACCTAAATAACTTTAGTGTCAGCCAGACTGTGTCACTATTTTGCAACACTCATTCTTTTAAGGCCTGCGCTGTTCATTGAAAATTTAAAATTTAAGTTTCCAATTGCAAAAAATACGTACCGTTACTGAATATGTTTTATAACATTTCTGTTGTGTTGACACTGATATACAAATACTATACATACCAAGTTTCACCAAAGTTGCATGCATGATAATTGCATGCCATTGTGTATACATTGTGTAATTGCATTTCAGTTTTCCTGTCCCACGATTAAGTACGAATGGTGTATGCCTTTAAAACAAGTAATGTTACCAAAGGCTTGGCATGCAGTGTTGTGATGATGTATTTATACCATAGGTCATTGTTTTTTGTTTGCATTAGTCAGACGTTTTAAAGAAGGGGTCACAAGTTGCTGCACATTATTATTTTTAACCGCACGGCTGCATTTATTTGCAGACAGTAGATGGCATTTATATTTTCTCAACAAGAGTCATCATGACAAATTCATCGAGCATTAGAGTAATTTCAGGCAAGCCAATGTTGATTTTGTAAAGCAGCTGCATCAGCCAGCCAACTTGAGGGAGCATGTCCAAATCATATTGAAGCCAAAAAACTAACACTGCTCCTCTTTCACAAGGCGTTGGCCTCAAATTATGTGACATGACTCCGTTAGCATAATAACTACCCCCATCCTGAGGAAATCAGGGGTAATGTTCGTCTCTCCAGTGCGGGATCCGGAGAAGCATACATTAACCCCTCGATTTCCTTAGGTTGAACTGCCCAAAAATGCCTGCATTGACAGGCTCCTAATCTAAAGTTTCTCGTGGTAGTTATTTATAAACTCGGTATTATTTAGTTCAGTAATGCAAATCTTTTTGAAAAACAACAAGATGTTTTTTCTAAAGAGTGGAACTGTGACTGTTAAAACTTGTTCCATTACGGCAAACTGCCATCGAGATTAAGCGTTGTTACATACAGAATTTTATCAGCATATCCCTATAACGGGACCAAAGCATTTTAGGGCAGAAACTTGTCCATGTTATTGTTAGTCTTGGTTAGCGGCCATGTCAAAAAAACAACAAAAATCTTTCCTACTTAAGATTATAAAATTTTACAAAAACTTCTTTACATGTATTTTGTAAATTGCTATTAGGACCCAAATAAACTTTTAAAGGTAACTGTGTTTTCTTTGTACTTCCATCTTGTCGTATTCCTCCAGCTCACCAATCATTCAACCAGGCAACCTTATAATGGGGTGACTCATTATGTTGTTCAGACCTCAGAGGAAATTTTTCAATTTCCATGCTATCGAAAGTGCATAATACCAGAGTGGTGCTACGACCACCAGAAGTCTTCTGTTGTTCAAGAAATAGATACTGAAGAAGAGGTATTGGTTGTCTCACTAAACTCAGTGAACGTGGAGAGACTTTGTCAACATGGATGACTTTGAATCATGTACTATATGACTGCATGCTCCACAAAGTCCTCAGGACAAGGAATCTGGCAAAACCTACTGGACAAACTGTGCAGACAGGATGGAAATTGAAGACATCTGATGAATATGATCGACTGCCTTGGGAGTGAATGCAGTGAGGGCACTTGTAGTGCCCAAATCCGATTCAATCAATGAAATGGTCTGATCTCCTGGCATGTTTGAGCCGGACCTGGGCCCCAAAGGAATAATTACCTGATTACTGCATTATTATTCCACAGCCAATTCACATATTTACTCTTGTATGCACCCATGGGGATGTGCTGCCAAATGATGTTTGGGACCACACTGGTCACAACACAAAAGGTATACTAGTTTGTGTGATCGGAGGTTGTTGCTGTCCTGTCCTCTTTTTAGAAAGATAAAACACATGCCTGGTTGTGACTACTTGTATTCCAAAGAAATAAGTAAATCCACTAGGACGTCAGATTGTGCTTTGATAGGATGTGACAAATATCTCTTCCTTCTGCATCCAAGATGAAAAGGAACTTTGGGTGGTGAAAGAACTGAAGACTGCATACTTCATTTTCACATCACATCAGGTTTATTCATCATTATAATGAAACGGCCAGGGGCCATTGTGCTCACCGTATACATCTTTTAGTAGGCAGGATCATGCTTAGTTTAGAGGTGAATATGGTGAACACAATCAGGCATGAAGACTTTTTTTAGATGTGTATTGATGTCAAGTAATAAGACAGGGCAGTATATATAAGTTTATGATCCAACCAATAATTGTCTATGACATCAACAAGATCAATATCGTGTGATTGCTAAGAGTCCCTGCAATAAAAAATTCATCGAAAAAAAGTCATTAATAAGCAAGATATTGCATGTCCTACTTTTTCAGTTTTGACCCCCTGGTGGCCAAATCAAGAATCAGATGAGGCCAAAATTCGGTGTCAGAGATTATCTGATGTAGGGGGTTACATGTACCAACTTTCAAGTTCATAGCTTCAGCAGTTAAGAAACGTGCCATAGTTACACTCTAATGGCCAATTTACGCCATTTGACCTCTGTGACCTAGAAAAGGAGGTCAAATCCAAAAATCGTAGGACATGTGGTGTATCCTTGCTAGAAGTCCCTGCCATAAAAATTTTATCGAAAACAATTCACTCAAATAAGCAAGATATTGCACTTCTTCCTTTTTCCATTATGGCCCCCTGGTGGCCGAATAAAGAATCAGATCAGGCCAAAATTCGGCATCAAAGGTTATCTGATGTAGGGGGTTATATGCACCAAGTTTCAAGTTCATAGCTTTACTGGTTAAGAAACGTGCCATAGTTTACACTCCAACGGCCAATTTACGCCATATGACCTCTGTGACCTTGAAAAGTAGGTCAAATTGAAAACCCGTAAGACATGTGATGTATTCTTCCTAAGAGTACCTACCATAAAAATTTTATCGAAAACAAGTCACTTATAAGCGATATATCACACTTTTTAGATATCCACTTTTGGCCCCCTGGTGGCAAAGTTGAGAATCAGATCAAACTGAAATTCAGCACCAGAGGCTATGTGATATAGGGGGTTATATGTACCAAGTTTCAAGTTCATAGCTTTAGTGGTTAAGAAACGTGCTATAGTTTACACTCTAACGGCCAATTTACGCCATATGACCTCTGTGAACTTGAAAAGTAGGTCAAATTAAAAACCCGTATGATATAAGATGTATATTTGCTATGAGTACCTACAACGCAAGTTTCATCGAAAACAAGTCACTAATAAGCGAGATATCACACTTTTTAGATATCGACATTTGGCCCCCTGGTGGCCAAGTTGAGAATCAGATCGGACCGAAATTTAGTGTCAGAGGTCACCTGACCTAGGGGGTGCTGTGTACAAAGTTTTAAGTTCATAGCCCTAGCGGTTAAGAAACGTGCCACTGTTTTTTAAATAGGATACGACGACGGACGACGGACACTGCGGTATTACATAAGACTCCCCTACGGTGAGCCAAAAATCAAGAAAATGTAAGATACAAGTCAGAAAAGACAAAAGGGAAAAGATAAAAAATAATAAAATAAAAAAATATTTTTGGCCGTCCCTGACCGGGGTTTGAACTCACGACCTTTGGATTGCCACAACACGAAAAACACAAAACATGCAATTTCGGCCATATCTGTGTCTGCGTTGTGACCTCTGTGACCTCGACAAGTAGGTCAAATTAAAAACCCATATGATATATGATGTATCCTTGCTATGAGTACCTACCACAAAAGTTTTATCGAAAACAAGTCATCAGTAAGCGAGATATCACACTTTTTAGATATCCACATTCGACCCCCTGGTGGCCAAATTGAGAATCAGATCGGACCGATATTCAGCACAAGAGGTTATCTGATATAGGGGGTTATATGTACCAAGTTTCAAGTTCATAGCTGTTGCGGTTGAGAAACGTGCCATAGTTACACTGAAACAGCCAATTTACGCCATTTGACCTCTGTGACCTTGAAAAGTAGGTCAAATTAAAAACCCGTATGATATATGATGTATCCTTGCTATGAGTACCTACCACAAAAATTTCATTCCAAACAAGTCATTAATAAGCGAGATATCACACTTTTTAGATATCTACATTCGGCCCCCTGGTGGCCAAATTAAGAATCAGATCGGATCGAAATTTAGTGTCACAGGTCATCTGACCAAGGGAGTCCTGTGTACAAAGTTACAAGTTCATAGGCTTAGCGGTTAAGAAACGTGCCACTGTTTTTGAAACAGGATACGACGACGACGGACGACGACAGACGACGACGGACGACGGACACTGCGGTATTGTAAAGACTCCCCTACGGTGAGCCAAAAAGTACATCACAAAGGTTAACATAGTACTTCATGTATCATAATCATGATTCAGACCATTTTATTTTTCATACTCTTTGGAAGACGCCTTTATCCTAGTTTAGGATGTGATGATCCCCAAGTATAGTCTCCCACAGCAGTGTAGTCCTGTCAAATCATCAGTCTTTAGCTTTCTTCTTCCCTGAAAAGAAACCTAAGTAAATTCAGCAATGCCTTATCTATTGTCATGAAGCTTTGTAATAATCTCAGCAGGCACAGGAAACTCTGGAGACCTAATCACGACAGATTGCTCAGCAAGAGTGGCTAACAATAGTCATCTTGTGTACTATCACTGATGGTTTTATCAACATGGATATCCTGATTTTAAGGGGAAAATATCATGGAAACATATGACAATCTAGTGTGAACCTCTGAAAGATAATAAGCTAGCTAGTAGACAACCCCTCCTGGCAGTCAACACCCTGATGACCCATACACGAAGTCGAATTATACTGCCAGTGCAATTAGATCTTCATCACAAAGATGACTGTCTCATTGAAAATACTTACTTTTCTCTCTCTTCCGTTTGTCACCTTTGACAGTTATCTTTCCATCTGGCATTTTTTCCCTGGAGATTTTTGCTGACTTTCCCAATTTCTCATCCTGGTGTTTACGTTTTCTGTCCCTGACCTCATCAAGGTTATCCCAGAGGTCATCCTTTTCACCACCTTCTCCATCTTCCATACCTTCTTCTGCATCTTCTGCTGTCTCGGTGATTTCCTCACCACCGGGAACAGTTTCCCAACCGTCAGATTTCATCAGGAGGCAGTTCAATCGTGATTTTAGATAAAACTGAAAAAATATGACTGTGTAATTTTAATAGATGCAAAGGAATGACATTCTGCTTTCATTCATCAAATAGGCAAGGGTCTCCCAAGATTTAAGAGATGCATACTGTTTCTTTTACATGCATACATAATTCATTTGAAAGTACATGTGGTAGGTTACAAGAACAAGGACAAGAGGTGTTTTTGAACCCTGCTGCTGACTACCTCTGAAAGCCTTCCAAGAGTTAACCAGAGTGAATGTGTCCAAACACATGTACATGTACTTCTCAGTCACCACCAGGTTAAATCTTGAAGAAAAAGTAGGCATATTGTTTATCCAACAATAAGTTCATCATTTATCCAACAATACAAGATAGTTTTACCTTGTGGAGTAACTTCTTTGTGTTTAAATCGTGTATCCGTAGAAACCTGTCCAGTCCACATGATGCTATGAGTGGCAGGGTAGGATGGCACTCTATGGATCTGATACCACCAGCAAACCCTTTGAAACAGTGAAGTAACTTCCCTGAAACAAAAGACAGGGATTAAGCACAACTAACCACAACTGTGACCATCAAAGGTCTCTGAAAAGGTACTGCTTGGTATAAGGCAGCAGCCCATGCTGCAGTACCTTTGAGCTCAACATCGTAGGGGGCAAATTCGTATCAACAAGACTGTATAAGAAACCGTAACATTTGGATTGAGAGACAGAAACGTCAATAGAGACCTCTGCCACATTGTATAACATTGAACGGCTATAGATAAACAGAAACTATGGAAACCATGGAGATGACCACCAAAGTAAACAAACAGCATTAGCCTTTAATGATAACACAGATTTATCTTATTGCTACATACCCTTGCGAAAGTCCAACAGTCCCATTTTGCCATGGGTGTTCCCAACAACAACTTGACTGAAATAGACAACAAAAGTTGTTAGAAACTAACTCTCGACCCTGTCCACAAATTCTCCTAGGTGAATGTCCCCTATGGTAAACTGAATTATTGACAAGTCTGGCAGCTGCAGAGAAATATACTTACTATTCATTTGCAACAAGTCCCATGGCCGTTAGAGGATATTCATCAAACTCCATGCTTAAGACCGGTCGTCTTTGCGCAGATGGATCATAAACTCGAACCTGAATTAGAAAGGTGCAAATATGAGGAAACATTATTTGCAACATACAAATATATCATAAGCAATTTGTGGTTGTTTTTTATTGTGTTTTACTTTTGTAACTGTTACCAGTCAGCCGGACACGCTTCAGACAGACGATTGACAAAAAATGCTGCCCCAGAGGTGAGAGGTGTTTGATACTGGTTGAAATTCTAAGGGCTGTGGTGGAGGACTACAAGAAGAGAGATTCGTAAACCATTTCTAAACTTGGGGAGCTCTGCTATCTCATTGGTGGAGAATTTAATATTACAAGCAAACTGAATTTTTGAGAAGAAACATCGGATTTTTTTTCTCTCAATCTATACATACCTGGTGATGTCCAGTGGCCATGACTACTTTTTGACTATCGGGTAAGAAAGACATGTCTAAAATCCAAACAGGCACTCGCAAGTTTAACCAATCATGTTTCACCTGCAACGGAATGGATAAAAACAAAGTTTTTATCTACACTGATTATAAACATCTTCCTCTTCAAAGAGTATTCAACAGATAAATCTCAAGTGGAGTTGGAAGTTATGTCAACACTCAAACTAAACTGAACTGATCAGTACAAGAGATTGACAGCGTCTCTCTTGAAGTCTATTTCATAAAGTGCATTTATTGCATGTTCTATTCCCCTCATACTCACATTTTTCGCTTTAAACAAAACGTCTGTCGGATTTGACAAGTCCCACACTTTTAGGTCGTTTTCTTTTCCTCCTGTGGCAACCAGGTTGGGTTTCCAGCGATTCTGCACCAGTTTGCACACATTTTCTCCAGCTTCGATTTCAGTCTGAAAAGAATCGGACACTTATTGCAAAAAATGATCACTCGTCGGTTATCATTTAATGTGATGTTATTTCAATCAGGTTAAAGTGTGCTACGTTGTACATAAAGTTCTTCTGCAGAAAATGACTATGAAAATGCTTCGGGACACCCAGTAGACTGAAAGTTCTCTTACCTTAACAGCACCAGATTCATCCCAAACTCTTAATGCTCCGGATTCCACACAGCTTATGTAGTGACTGTAAATAGATAAAGGGATGTGCGAGTCGTATGTTACAGAATAAATCAACAATAATTCAAATCAATGACAAATTGGTGGTTTGTGACAAAGTGAGGACCCTTCTTGCGTGATGAATGACCTACTTGTCATAAACTTCTAATCCTGTCAGCTTTCCCTCTCCACCAGAACACTCCAGTTCATCGTCAACATCACCAGTTTCCACATCATACGTCTTCACAGCACGATTCTTCAGCGCATAGGAAACCTGGAATAGGAAAAGATAAGACTCTGAACAATATCATTAAAAAGCCAAATAATATGCACAATGGGCATGCAATCTCAATCTCACACTTTGTATTCTTGATTGGGTCACTTCAAAGACATGTGGTACTGGGGCTTTTAAACTATTACCCGAGCACAATGATAGCCTACAATGTCGACTGTTATGAGACAAAAATATTCATGAATCTGGAAGAAACTTGTTGCACACATTGACACTGGAACTCGTCTTACTTTTGTCTCACTCTTATTTTTCCAACACATGGCACATATCTCCAGATTTCTGTCCGCATTCTTGATTTCATTAATGTTGGTGTGGAATCTTTTAACAACATTTACACCTGTAAGGAATAGGAAAAGAAAACACATACAGGATAACATGTCACACCAGGGCTGCTGCTTTGGCAAGAACATTACCGAGAACAACCTGTCCAAAGGCAAATTCCTCTTTTTTGGGCTTTGTGAAGAGAAATGAATATTGCCATGTATTGTCCAATGGTACAATCTGTGTCATTGCCCTATTGCAGTGACATACATTGAGGATGAGTAAATTAGCCGAGGACTGCTGGGCCATTTAAACCCGTTGGGATCTTCAGTGTATTCAGAGACGTATACTGCAACACGGTACTGCAGAGGGTCATGATTGCTGATGCTGTTCCTAACACACTGAAGTCATAACAATGTGAGCCTTTAAAAAACACTCAAATACAATTGTGAATGATTGTCGCATCAATTTTTAAGATGGCAATTAATTTTTGGGCGCTGTTCGACAACAAAACATGATGCAACAACTCAACGACATTACAAGAGGGAGGCTCTGCCCCATCCTACAAAACAGGCCGGACAAGCACAGACTGCAAATAAACATTCTGGGGAAGCACATCCTAGTGTTTTGTCTCTTCTGTCTCAGATGTCTTAGTTCCACATAAATACTTTAGGCGGCGCCACCATATGGCATGCACATTATGCATTGGAAGAAGCAAGACAACAACTGGGGCTTTTCTCGCTTAGCTGTGGGCTGATGATCAAATCTATGATGCTTCTAGGTCGGAAACGATTCACAGAAATCTAATGGTGGGAAAGCATTTTGTATAAATAGGCCATAATACCTTTAAAAAGGCCTGTTTCGGCACCGCAAAACACGTTGAACATGGGCGCAGCCATGTTGGAAAAATATAAAATGTGACCTCAACCAACAACATCCACCTCGATAATATTGTAGATTTCTCACTGTTCATACAACTTATATCCCTTATTAAGATTCTTGTGTAAAATTTCTGCAATGGATTTACTTTACATTCTTATATATATGCATTTGACATGTTTGAATATTCTAGACCTACTACCCATGCCTCAGTAAAAAAAAATGGCGACTGCTTACTGATTTGTTCACGAAAGACCAGATTTTCATTGGTAATTCGCCTTATTTCTTTCTCTATAATGCATATATTTAGTTTTCCAGAACATCCAGTAGTAGTCTAAGCCTGCTGGATGCTTTTTATTTGATTTGCGTGCCCCTGAAATGTTATAACTGACAATATAAAGTAATTAACGAACTACATTTTTGGTCTAGAGGTGACCTGTAGGTGGCGACACCGTGCTATTTGAAAATGAAGCCACTGGTGCTGATGGCAAGGCCTTCTGCCTTTGGCACTTTACGGCAGTTGCATCTGACTGAACAAGTGGGAATGTATTCAACATCGATCCTGATACTATCATGATATCGATCACATCGTAGGCCTCTTTTCTAGTATCTGTGAGTGTCGCATGAGAACATAAAATAAATTCACAGTAGGCTACAATACACTTTGCCAAGTTGGCCTTGGGTTACATATTACATTACAATTTCTGTACTATATTAAATTCTAGAGTAGTGATAGTATTCACTCGTTACTTTCATATTTCAGGACTATACCTCGTGGTAGTATAATTTACAGCTTGACTAAATGTTTATATTGTATAATTTACTACAGCTTGACTTAAAATTACACCAGCTACATTCTTTTTGTTCATTTTCTTCTTCCAGATCTCGAGAAGATGAATCCCCTTCGTGCAGTATGCTCAACTTCACCGACATTTGTGAAATCATTGCTGCTCATTCCAAGTAAGTTGGAGGCATCGGGTCAGTCATTCCCCTTCCAAAATGTCACCTTTTTCAAACTTATAGCATCACCCCCAAAAAAGTTGCTACCTGACATCAGTCTTGTTTCATCAGATCAGAACCTGGGGAGGGACTCCAGAGAGATGAACATATGTGAGGTATCCAGCAATTTTGACATGATCCGTTACTCACGAGGTAAATTCACGCTGAAACTCTTCTCCCTCTCTCTATTTCTAGATCATGTAAAGAGTAATCCTCTTCGTACATTTAGTTCTACAATAACAGCCTTGGTGAGGTCTCCGCTACTCATTCAGAGTAAGTCAAGAATATTTTCTTTTTGGATGTGTTTGTTGAAGTTAAATTTCAGTCATTAGTCTTGCCTTTTACCAATGGGAGGCCAATGGACTTTGCCCAGAATACAAGAGAAAATATCAAAATACTGTGTAGTATAGGATCATACATTTATAGTTTGCAGTAGCAGCACTTCCCAAGAGGAATCCATGTGAGAAACATAAACAACAAGTGACACACTCCCCAGCCAAAGACACATTCACTCAAGCATGTTGTTAAGGTTGCAAAGTACTGTGATATTAATTGTTTTTAAGAAATTTATATTTTTGTTATTCCCTGATTTCAGACCGTTCAAGACAAGTTTGTAAAATGGAGACACCTAAACGAGACTTGTCGAGATTATTGAAGGGATTCCTACAGCCCAAAGATTCGTTACTTCAAGGGACTCCGTCTGTAACTGTAGAACAACCAGTGTGTGGTATGGCTTCGCTTATGCAAATGCATCGGAACGGCCCGCCTAAAAAGAAGATGAAAGGGCTTAGGCACCCTCTTGAAGGAAATCCTCAACTCAAAGGAGTAGTATTAAAAACACTTATAAAAAAGCCAAAGAAACCGAACTCTGCTAACAGGAAATGTGTGCGTGTGAAGCTCAGTAACGGAAAGGAAGTAACTGCTTATATTCCTGGTGAAGGACATAACTTACAGGAGCATAACATTGTGTTAGTCCGAGGTGGTCGCATGCAGGACCTGCCCGGAGTAAAACTTAAATGTGTACGCGGGAAATATGATCTTGCTCATGTAAGAAAGGACAAGTAAGAAAGATTGTGTTAGGAACATTTTTATATGAGGATTTGCCTTGATATCACTTGGAAAGATTCTTTAGTTGTGTGTGCAAGAGAAGTGCCCAGCCTCCGTCAGGTTCAGAATCCACTGCAAACTTGGTTTTGTCAGACTTTATGTGAATTGATTTGAAATAAATTGTAAAAATGACATGTGCTCTTCTTGTTAGTTACCCTTCTCGAAAAAGATCTGAATGGTATACCCTATTTCTCTAATCGGACTGGCTGTGATGTCTCCTGAGGCTAACTGATTGTGGATGAGACAAACCAGTCGACCTTAACAGCATGAGTGCAGGTCTTCCATGGCTGTAGCAGGAATAGCCATGACACAGCAACAGTCAGTTGGGGCATTACACAACATCTGTCATCTGACTTGGTAGAGACTGCATGCCATTTGAATGAATGAGACGAGGTCACAACCAGGAGGGAACTTATTATCAGTAAAGTGCATCCCATGGCCTTATGGGATGTTGTGAACTTGACCTAACCTATATGAATAGGAGTTGGTGAAGAGGTATAAGACATTCTTTTGACAGAAGACATGTTTCATATCACATTCGTTCCGATCAACCCAATTTATACCCACCCAGTTTGTTTAGACCGACCGCCCATGACCAGTGGTGAACAAATGCGCGTGGGCAGATTCTAAAGCACTTTTCTGTCCCAAAAAAGATGAATTTTGTTGATTTATAAACTCTGATTGTTGATTTATAAACTCTGATTGTTGTCAGAAGAAAGTGTGCTGATGCCTAAGACCTCAAAGACGAGGGGTAATCCCAGCAAAGAGAGCTTACTCCCTTCTAAGCATATTTGTGAACGTTTGAAATCTGTTAAAAATGGTGAGCTCTTTTCTGATCCACTAGTGACTAGTGCAGTGGCACCACCATGAACTTGCATCGTCTGCTACAAACACCAACTTATGAAGAAGGGCCAATCTCTTCATTTTTTATGTTGCATGTTCTCATCATCAAAAAGCGGCGGGCCGATTTATTCATCATCCATAGCCATACGATACATGGCCAATCAATGCCATGGGGACGTTCTCATTTCAGCCGAATCCTTATAACAATGACTTCCCTTGCCAATCATAGGCCCTTTTCCAGATACGCCGGTACCACCTAGGATCGGACCAACAAACAATCTTTACAATAGATCTTCACGGTAAAAGACGCCAGGCAATGGCTCGAGAGGGATTGTCTGGCGTCATGAAAAAAAAAGGAAAAAGTTAATTGGTTGAGACAGGAGATTCAGTTACTATGTTAAAATGTTTGTCTTGACTATTGCATACTTTTGATAATGCCAGGCTCTTAACTCCAGCTAATAAAGAATACTCTTCTTTTTAGATCGACATGTGTTGGAAGATCTGGATAAAATCTGCACAGTTTTGGATGGATCCACACAGCTTATTGCTGTCAAAAGGGTAAGATTTGAGATCGAGTTCACAAAGAGCAAAACTAGCCAGTTTCTGGTCCAGACTGGGGCTACCAGTTGAGCACAAGGTCTTTCAGTTTGGCCTGGACTCGGCAAAGGGTTTACAGAGTTATAAAGTACCGGTATTAGTTTTATCATGGAGGTACCTCCATGGTTTTATGCATTTCAGCAATTAGAGTAAGAGTCCTGTATTTTTCACTTATTACAGTTGAATGCATTGTGATATGTGTTCTTCTTGCTCTTCAGGTTGGGTCCTACTTGACAGCTGCACCAAGGTGTAGCGATGTTACCCATCTCTGCATTGAAGTTGTGGTAGATCTCTATTTCAAATGTCCCACAAGCTTTCCATTGAAGAAACTCATTACAAGGTAAAATGTTAGCTTACAGCATTCTTCTTTCCTAATCTGTCTATTCAAAATTAACTCTGCACACATCTTTTTTTTAAACAAGACCACAACAATGAGTCTGTCTACGTCTTCCTAAAACTATGAAAGTAACATTGATCCTATAAACTCTTTAGGTCTTGAACCTATAACTCGTTAGGTCTTGTTTATGCTGCTGGATCTCTCATGACTTTCAGTACCAATGGCCAGTGGACCCCTGCTCCCAACAGCACCTCGACCACCAATAGTAATTCCTTTTCTCTCTAGGGAATGACTTCTATAACAATAATTTCTTTCCAGTTCCCTAAATGGAGCCAGTCCAGTCCTTCAAACTGAAATCCAGTCGATACTGACAGAGAAGTTAAAGGATGTTTCCAGTCTCGAGGATGGTCAACCTGTGGTGAAGCTGGATGTCGAAAACCTTTTGATGTTGCTAGATACTCTGTCCCAAAGTAAGTCGAATAGTAAAGTAGTAATTGCATGTTCATCAATGTATTAAGCTAGGGGTCTTGTAACAGCAAAAATATATATGGCTCTCTTTTATATATGATAGTTATGTTGTTGGACATCTGCTTTGTGGTCAGAAGGTGAAAGGTTCAAGACTTGGAGTAGCTGATATCCTGTTTGCTTAGTGATAGTATTGGCCGTAAAAGCCAAATCTGGCATTTTCAGTGGTCGTTTCAATTCTACTTATCTTGACTTTTCATTGCAGTTGAAAAGTGTTTGGAACCGATCATTGTCGAAGGTAAGTTACTATTTATGCATTTGATTTGCATCTCTCATGAATAAAATCAACTGAACATTCCTTATTTCAATTTTATCATCTGGATTTGTTGAAGATATAGTGGCTCTTACCATTTTCTTTCAGTGTTGGGTTTCCTTGCTCGTGCAGTCAGCCAGTCCTCCCAAAGGAGTAGGTATGTATGTTGTTTCCTGGCCTTGCCTCCTCTTGCTTTGCTGGGATAACATCCCTGAGGGAGCAGTCCTTCTGTTATGATTCATTGACTTCCAGAGCCAGGTAGGGGGATTGTCGTAGTAATGCAGTGACAGCCCTGTAATCATAGCATCCATTTGTCCAGGAGTCCCACTGTAGGTAAACTGTGTCTCAACTCCGCTTTTAACAGGGAGACCAACAGTCCTGTTGAGAAGAATCAGGCCATGCAGCTGTGTTTAAAATCCATCCAAACCATCAACAGGATACTACAGAAGTTTTCAATCAAGTTGACAGATCTCTTTGCGGCCGGTGAACTTTCGGATCATTTCGGGAAAATCATCAAATGCATCCAAGAAATCTTAGTATCAGGTAATGTTTCAGGTTTCAACGTTTCTGGTGAAGCTGTTTTTGGATTGTGAATAGATTTGTATGCTGTTTCTGGTTTGATAGCAAAGCTGGGCAGAATCTAATTCAGCCACCAGGGATAAACTTAACATTGCTATGAAGAGGTCAATAGTCATTATAAAGTTTCATCTGTTGTTAGTTCTAAGTTTAAAAATCAGTTTGACTAGAGTTGTGATTTCTACCCTTCAGATTACTTCCTTCTTGATTGTCAAAGTACCAGTGGAATGACGCTCCCTCTCCTGTTCAACGTCATGTATGACCAGTCAGCAATCAGCATGGTAAGTATTGGATAATCTCAATATCGATTGATGTCACAGAAAATAAATGTATTTTGCCATTTCCTAGACTTGTCCAGGTTTCGAAAGCAGGAAAAAGTTGTGAAAAAAACGAATGTTACTATACTTGAGAAGGATGTATCCTATGGAATAAGTTGCAACTTTCTAAATGAATGTGGAATTTTCAAAGATATCCTGAAGATTTTCTCCCAATTTCAGATCTATCATTTCATACTCGGAGAAGACATCCAAACATTGGTAAATGCATCATTCACCCCCGAAGGAGCAAGCTACCCTAGTCTGTGTACTAGCTCACAGATCTGTCTCCTTCATGGCCTCTCAACCGCGTTAGGCACAGGTGACCTTACCAAGGAACCTGCTGGAAGACCTGGAACCAATCTGCTGATTACCGTCATCAACAAGATCCTTCTCATTTCTGAAAGGTCTGTGGACACCAACACTAACTTTATTCGTTCACGGTGTCTTATTGCTTGGACAGCAAAAGCCTGGTAAGTTTCGTTTATCGTCTGTAGAGAAAATTTATGTGGTATTTAGCCTAAGTTATTCATTACCTATTGTCTGCTTATGAAAATAGAAACATGTGCTGTGAAGGCTAACAATCCTTTCATGTTCAAGTGAACTTTAGCCCATTTGTGTAAGACTAAACAAAATGCTGCCTTTTGATAAATAGTTCAGTGAAGGCACACAACTTTTGCTTGATTTCAAATACGCTGTACTGGACTTTTTTAAGCCTTGGGATGATACTACGCTACACTGAAATTGAGACCAAGATGTTAAAAAAAGTAAAGTCAACTTAGACTTAATAACTTGTTTGGACCAACCAGGCCAACATCACTATTATTATTAATATCCTGTCTTACTCATTTCAGCCAGTGCCTTGATGAACAGCCTGATAATGTTTGTTTGAAGGATCACCTCCGAGGCCAGCAAGACATAGCGCAGAAAATCCTCTCCTATGTTTGGACGCACTGGGAAGATCCAGTGGAGGTAAAGTCAAAGTTTGATATCTTTCAATATAAATCTAGATTGAGTGAATTTGACGTTGTTCTGTCTTGCCTTAAGGTTTGTTCATCTTTCGAATATTTAATTTACCGTTCTCACTGATGCTTTCTTCCTTTTCAGCCTGTTCGACATCAAGCAAGGATTGTTTTTGTGAACACTGTTCAGATCCATCTGAAAGCAACTGGTGAAGGTCAGCAAGTATAATTTTGCTATGTCTCTGAATACAGATCTTCCTCGCTTATAACTAATTAATTTTAGAGACAGACTCCTTATTCTCATTGTCTGCCCTTATCTGTTTTGACACAGAGCCTCGTCCTGAATACACTAAATGCAAAATCACTAATTGACTGGATGTCCTCATGATGTGTCCGTAGATATCAGGCAGAGGGATGGGTAACATGTATCAGTGTGGTCTTGACCTCCTGAGGTAATACTGTCAGCCTATTATGACCTCACTTTACTACGACTCGGCATGAAACTCATCATAATACAAAATAACAAGTTTTCGAGATATGGGTTCCCTTTGCCTTGAATTTCTTTGTACTTTGACAGTTTGTGTTTCAGATCCAAAAGACAGCAAATTTGTGGAAGAGTTAGGCGTCTCCCTCCTCGGCATTCCGTGGACGTCTAAGGGCAAGTTTGGACCCCTGTGTAGTCTAGTCGACCATCTTGGTGCTGAGAAGTTCCTTCAGATATCACCCACCCTGCCTTACCAGATTTTGAATGTCATCACTGACCATTCATATGGTAATCAGGCAAGTTTGTTCTCCAATTTTGTCTATTGATATTGTCCTCTTGATGCTATGTAGCAGATGAAGAAAGTAATCATTTCAAAGTCAAACTCATTCATATTTATCGAATCATATTTTATGATATCTATGGCTTTCTGCATTACAATGTAATAGTGAATGAATTGTGTAATTTCAGGCCGGTGAACTCTATGACAAGCTTGCATCAGTTTCTAAGGAAGAACTTGGACTAAAAGGAAAGACATCACCAGAGAAGGACCTGGTGAATTGGCAGCAGAAATGGGTCGATCCTGTGCTTCAGGTGCTGTGCCAAGGCACCAAGACTCAGAAGGGCATTGTCATGGAGGTGTGTAAGCATTTTTGTCGATTTCATTCTTGCAGATTTTGCTGTCTTTCTGGTCACTGGTGGCATTAAGCAAGTTTGAGTAGTGCTGTGGGGTTGTTACATCATGGACTACCTGACATTACCAGGCTCTCTGCATCTGAAGAATTGAGCACTGTTGCATCATTTGAAAGTAAAAGAATGTAAAATGTGTGAAAGGTTTCAACTTCTTGTTATTTTCAGTACATGTTGCCTAAATTACTGAAGGGTACCCCTGCTAGTTTGAAATACATCACAAAGAAGATGTCATCTGATCCGTCTGGTAAGTCCCTCTTAGAAAATGAAATACATCACAAAGAAGATGTCATCTGATTCGTCTGGTAAGTCCCTCTTAGAAAATGAAATACATCACAAAGAAGATGTCATCTGATCCGTCTGGTAAGTCCCTCATAGAAAATGAAATACGTCACAAAGAAGATGTCATCTGATCCGTCTGGTAAGTCCCTCATAGAAAATGAAATACATCACAAAGAAGATGTCATCTGATCCGTCTGGTAAGTCCCTCATAAAAAATGAGGTAACATGAATGTCGCATGTGTAGGCTATGTTGTAAACTACAATCATACTTTCTTCAGACTCGCAAAAAAGGATCTAGAGAGCTTGATGATGAAACTCTTCAAAGGTTGACTGTTTTTGAAAACTCTTCAATCAGATTTTGATTGGCAGTGCTGTAATTGACTGCACTCGTGTTTCTGTTTCAGGCCTATCGAGTAATAAGCTGTGTGCTCTGATGTCCTGTTTGAAGAAGGCTCGGAGCTTGGGTCATATCCACCAAAGGGATGACGTGAAGGAAGAGAATTCTATGTGGAATGAAGCAGTTCCTATGGAGGTCCTGCGAACAGCCTTAGTTCACAATGATGATCAGGTTAGTTTATTTTGGATGGATAAATTTTGTTTTTTGTTCTACTAGAAATCTGGTATTATGATTGGAATATTTCAGTCACATACATGTAGTTTGGTCCTGGAGCTGATTCTCTACTGTTCAACATTGACCATTTATTGGAGTTATGCTAATTGAAAACGGTTTTGGCTAACTGGTCTCGTTAGGAGTTATAGTTGGCAAGCTTACTCCGCCTAGTGGAAGTGCAATCAAAGATATTTTACTGATTCATTTTTCTTCAGATAAGACTAGATTCCCTTGGTCTGATTGTTGAGAATCCCAAAATCACAGAAATAATCAGTGGCCAGGATTTTGAGCTTGTCAAGTCTTTCTTGCCTTGGAATCTCAGTAGCCAGTATCCTGCATTCAGGCAGCAGCTAGTTTCTTTACTCAAAAGGGTAGGTCTGCTTTTATTAAACCGTTTCAATCACACAACTTCATGCGTTCATTTAATTGCAGTTATTTACAATTCAAACAGCCGTTTTTTTTCATTTTTGATGTCAGTTCTGACAGATACTAATTCATGTTACTGGAAAGGGCTGGAAACAAGAGGACCAAGATTCACACTGGGACCATTTTGCACCTGTATTGGCTCACTGTCAGAATTTTTATCTTTTCTCTTCTCTGGTTACAGTTTTTCTTCAGACTTCGCGAAAGTGGAGCTGTTTTGTTGAGGAACTTGTCTAATGGTGCCAAAAGGAAGCCGGATATTGGAAGGAAGAAGATGGAGACAGCCATACAGTATAATAAGGATTTCCTCAAATGGCTATGCGATCTTCTGTTCAACTCGTTATACCCTGGAGTGTGCTTCCCTCGGATGTCTACAGTACTGTCGATATTCTCGACGTTACTCACAATACTTGAAGATGAGAAAGGACCGCAACCTGGTAAGACATGGAAAAGAAAACAAAAGCTGATGGGAAATCCTCACAAGGACTACAAGGAACTTGACTTAAAGCAGTTATCTTCAAACCAGTTACCAGCTGATGATCCTCCTTAAGACTTCTTGCCCACTTATTTCACATGAAATCAATCCAAGTTGAACATGTTCACCAAAGACTTAAAAGAGGGAGGGAGAGGGGTGGCATTAAATGCTCTTTTGAACCCTGCTCTTTGAAACCAGGGACAAAAGTTTCCATGGCCAAAAATTGTATGGTTTAGGTGAATAGTTTTCTATTGAGTTGTGAATTTGAAAATGTCTCAATTTGTCTTTGGTCTTCTTTCAGAATTGTTCCATTTGCCAGACCATGTCAACCCATGTAGAGCAAGAAGTCTGATCGAATGTCTAACAGCTACATTTGAAGACAACAAGAAACATGCCTTGAATATTCTCCTACACCTGCCATCTGAAGCTATAGGATTTGATGTAAGTAAAAAAACGACAGGAACAGGCTGCTGTAAGTCTTCTCAGGCTCAAGTTTGTGATGCTCTTAGATCCGATGTAGTCACACACAGCTTGCACTTGACTTTCTTGTCTGGGAGACAAACCAAACTTTGCACAAAATCTCTGGAGTCCAGTCACAGGGAAAGGTATTTTAAGTTTCCACTTAGAAATTGGAGGTCCTCGGCCAAGTTTATCTTAAACTCTGAGCCAGCTGCTTCTGTGTCCTTTCTCTTGTGGATGCCCTCTCGAAAGTTGCAGCTAAAAATAATCTTCCTTTCTTCAGAACAAAGATACAATCAAAGAATATTATGACGTCTGCACAGAGCTTATTTGTACCACGAAACCCCAGGACTGTGGTACTGCTGCCTACCTGCTGCAGCTACTCATACACCAGGACCAGTTCTTCTCCTTACTCGCCAAGGACAAGCAATGCATTGAGAACAGTTTAGAAAGTCGAAGGCTGCTGTGTTTGAATGAACTACTTACGATATACCAGGAACAGCTTGATACTGCCAAGATTAGCCTGCTACATGCGTCTGCCACGAGACCTATGTACCCGGTGCTGCATTGTATAAGATATATTCTGGCCACGATAGACCTCAAGTAAGTCTTCTTCACTTTTTGGAAGGCAAGATTGTCACGAAGTATGAGTAGCTACTTACTCAGTCAAATTCGATGCCTTTGGTCCATGACTTTACTTTTTAGACACTATCCTTGGGTCGGAGTGTGCATGTAATTGCAAGCTAAAAACTGATATCTCAAGTAACAGTGTTGGCTATGTAATCAGCTCAAGTCCCCTGCCTAAGTCAGAAGTGTTTGGTCGTAATTGGTACCAACTTGTAAAAGGAAAATTGATGCTCACTTTTGCCTGAACGTGAATGCTGAAAGAGGAGTGAAATAAAAAAAACAAAAGCTTGAGACTGAGAGAGCTTAACCTGTGCCTTGTTTTCATTGTCACATCTTTCCCTTTCCAGATCAGTGATACTTGTAGCTGAGTGGAGAGAGTACTTGGAGCAGCTGATCCAAGCCTGCTTTGACCTGACTACTGTTGTCTCTCCTGTCATCAGTCACTCATCACCGGAGGGAAATGTACCAATTGAAACATTCCTTGGTAAGTATTTGTTACATATGATTTTAATTTCAATGATGAGACTCAGTGAAGACAAATTTTTAATGAAAAACACACTGCTGGGCTTGAAACTGAAAGCATAATGACTGGGCCTAATATATACAATGATTTGGGGAGGGGGAATAGCCTTTTGATGGAAGAAATTTCACTGGCGCCAAGGCATTTGCCTCCGTTGTCTGTCATTTCTTCCAAATTTGACCTCTGTAATCAGGACACCTCCCTATTGAGGACAGAATCTATCAGTCCAATGTGTGTCCTTAAATGTTTTGTTGTACGAGTCAAAGATAATTTGCTACTAGATTCGTTTCAACTTTCAGAGAGTGACCATGAAGCATCTAAGGATATTGAGGAGAGTGTCAAATTAGTGCAGGACATGCCACAGTATTTGATTGTGTGCTGCTGGAGGAGCATCAAGGAGATCTCGTTACTACTTGGCCAGCTCACTCTCACCGCCCCCATTCATCATGACGGAGATGAGAAGGGAATGCTGTCGTGCAAGTTGGTGAGTTGGTTTGCTGAATGTTTAGTTTTATCATAAGAAGAACAGATAGTGCAATGGTAATATCAGCTGAATTACTGTTTGCCGATCTCTGTACCGTTCAGAAATTTTCATGGTGGCGCTGGCCCTTTAAATAACTTCTCAATTTGGAGTACTATCTGATTTTGTCTAAAGTCTTTACCTTCAGCCTGTCTTGTATGATGAACCTATAAGCCCACCTCACTGCAGAAGTACGCTACACAACTAAAGAGGTCCTCGGACACTCGAAGCATCGTGTAGTTTATTTGAATCCTCTATCTTGAGATATGAGGCAACAAATGTAGTAGGCATGCTGTAAAATAAGGTTCCTTGAATGTGATGTAATGCAGTAAGATTCTTGTTGTTATAAAGTTTATCCCTCTTTGTTTGCAGTTGTGTAGTATTGGAGACTACTTTATAGACCTACTGCTGGAATCCAGGCATCGAGGTGCATTTGAACTGGCCTATGCTGGCTTTGTCGGTATGTGCCAAATGTTGTGGAGGTGAGTGTCGATTTCTCTTGTGATGATTTTGATTTACCAAAACTTTAAACATTTCAATGTCTGTGGTGATCTCATCCTAAGAAAATGTAATGGTGACAGCAAATAGAGTGTGCAGATATTGGTTTTCAATATTTCCCTTAGCATGTTCATGTTTATATCAGTCATGGTTATGCTGTGTGTTGCCATTTCGTAATAAATACTAGTGGTGGCATGTTCATTTCAATTTCAATTTTGTTGTGCATTTCAGCTGTCCTATATCCTCCTTACATGTCCTGCCAAAACAGTGGTTGAAGCAGATCATGATTGATGTGAAGGATTCTGATGCGGAGTCTTCAAGACTCTGTGCCACACGCCGGAGTGCTGGGGTGCCGTTCTACGTCCAAGCCCTTGTCTCAACTGAACCGACTTCGACTGGAAGACTGTGTTTCAAGGAGACTATGAAAATCATGATGGAATTGGCCTTGAGTGAGGATACTGAAAAAGAAAACATTCCTAAAGTAAGGATATCTTAAAGTATTTTATGTCTCTACTAAACGACCCAAAAATGAACTTGCCACTTTTGTGACTGCTACGAAATTGAGAGTTGATTGACAATATCAATTGCTGAAGAAGAAGCTTTCAAGCTTTCAGTTTGCAAAAGGTGTATCTCCTTGAGACATGTGGAGAACATTCCTCGCTATACAATCAAGATACTGTCTTAAATCGACGTTGGTATCTAAGTGAATCATTCTGTTTACAGGTTCACGCATTGAACATCCTACGGACACTCTTCAGGGATACACGATTATCTGATGATGTTTTCCCCTTCATTGCTGATGGTCTCAAAGCTGCTGTTCTTGGTTTCCTCTCTCAGGACTGGGCAGTAAGTAAGACATAATCTTTGTATGTGATAGATGCTATGCTATAATGTGAACAAAATATTGATGTTGACGTGCTCATCCTGCATTGTAGGAGCATTACCCTTTAGAGAATAACACCTCAAAAAGCTGGCTAACACAGAAGAAGAACAAGGTTATACCAATTAAACTGAAATTCAGTCAAATGGGGAAATGAACAGGCCAACAGTCGAGTTGACATACTTGAGGAAGCCAATAATCTTCAGCACCTTTTGCACTTCATGAAATGATGTGCTGTTCGTGATAACCCTATGCCACTCCTTGTCAAGAGCTACTAACTGGGGCATTGGGTGCTTTGAATCAATGCTTCTTGCTTTCTTGCATTTAGATCTCATCTCATAATATTCAAATTTTCAGATCCGCAACTCGGCAACACTCCTGTTCAGTGCCCTTATGACCAGAATATTTGGTGTTCCTAGGGGCAAGGATGCTCAAAACAAGAAAAACTGGTAAGTCATTACTCAATGAGGCTGATTGTTGTTGCATTCAATGGTATTCCTGTCTTGGTCAGCAGGCAGTGGTTTTGTATTTTGCTCAAAATCATGTTGATTCTTTACACTTTTAATACTTCGTATATGTCAGAATACGAGTGTTGATAATCTGACATTCTGAGATTAATTTGATCCCCCAAGTACCAGGAAACAGCATTTTACAGAAATCCACTTCTATTTGCAGCCTTTCTGGGAGAGTTTTCTTCCATCGCTTTCCAACAGTCTTTCCCTTTCTCCTGGAACAGCTTGAGGTGGCTACTACAAATATTGGGTAAGTTATGTTACTAATACCGTTCGTTCTTTTGAATTGACAAGCAGCCAGGAAGTTTAGGAGTCTTTTTCGAAAAGACCGGCATTTTCAAATGAGGAGTTATTGCAATTAGGGTCAATTGTACCCATACCCAACCCTCTTGAATAGTCAGTGTTGTCAGTCAACTGTAAGGCTGTCGTGGCCAGGGCTTCTCTGGTTTCAGATGCAGGTTCAAGGCCTAGTCGATACCAATACCAGTTCTTTTCAATAGCATGGTATAGTCATTATCATTATATTTCCAGTGGCAATGGCCAGTTCAGGCTCCATCCTGGTCTCTATCCTGCTCTGATGATCCTTGGCAGATTGCTGCCTTCAATCTTAGAGGGAAAAGACACCAATCTCAACCTGGGAGATTTCGTTCCTTACGTTGTCAAGTGTGCCAGCAGTCCTGTCTTCAAGACCCGCCTGATGGCATCCAGGGCCCTCCAACCCCTAGTCTTTGAAGAGCAACTGGTGACCGTAATCATGGACCTCGTCCAGCAGCTACCAATTGAAGGCAAAAAGACATCACACAACCTTATTCATGGAATTCTTCTACAGATAGATGGCCTACTCCAGAATGTCGACCAAGGTTCTTGTAAACTCATGAAACGATTGTCGGCTACGCTGCCATGTTTTGCCAAGACTGTGTGGATTGCCACAAGGTACGTATATACAATAGCTTCTTGACCATTTTCACGTTTTGGAGGAACTCTACCCTGCCCAACCACGATAATGCTGAAATTCACTGAATAGGTCTGAGACAATGTTGAATGATATCCCTCAGTCCTGGGTTTGGTGAAGTCTGAATCTGCTCTGTCACCGGTGGACAGAGGCATCGTGGCAGGCTACCAGACTCCTGTCTACATAACTTTACAGGGTCTTCGAACAGCCAAAACGTAACACTCTGTTTGTCCTTATCTACTTCAGCGCAAACCAGGACTATGTGACAAGGGCGGCCTACCTGGCAATGCTGCAAGTCTTACTCTTCCTTGACTGGCCTCAGGACAGTGTTGAGGGCAAGGTGTCTCTTGATGAGATCTGTGATACCATCTTTGAAATGCAGTCTGAACTCGATGGTGCTACTGGAAATCACCAGTTCCCTTGCTACGTGGACTTCCTCTGTGCACTCGGGAAAATGCTCCTCAGACTTAGGTAAATTGTCTGCAGCTGTAATCCAAATTCCTGCAGTGTTTGATTTCTCTAGCTTCTGATTATATCGAAGAGAGGTTGCAAGGCAAATCACCAATGTTATGACAACCGTTAATCTATGGCCACCATAATAAATATTGGGTCAATAGAACTGTGGCAAAAGCCTTAGAATCTTTATTCTTCTCATGACTTTGATGGATTGGTTCCTTGCTTTACTCAAAACTTTTTCATTCCAGTCGGAGAAATCAAGTCAAGGACACAATCGATTTGGATAATTTGTATCACAGCCTGATTTCAAATTCTTCTTATGAAGTACGTCTGCTTGGTCTCCAAGAAATGAAGACCAGTGTGACAGGGACAGACGATGACGGAGACTTTGCTTCATGTGATCCTTGTGATTTCCCTGGGGAAGAGGGCGATTTCAGATGTCAACAGACTGGTGCTATTGGGGGAAAGGAGCCAGGGATGAGGTCTTCTACTGTGATTTTAGAGAAACTTATTTGTATGGCACTCAAAGAGGAACGGCACCCAGAATGTCTGACACTTGTAAGTTGAATTATGATTCTGATTGCATAACAGTTTATCACCGGATAATTTCTGCGGTAAAACATTTAGTTTGAAATATTGAGTTGAGACCTGGGCATCAGCTTTGAGGGTTTTTTTGGAAGTTGACATTGTGAGAGAGAATCGATATTGGTAGCACATGAGGAAATGGTTCTATCTGGAATCCCTAAGTTTAACATTCAAAAATTTTCTTCATCCTGAACCTGGACTGAAAAGAATAATATAATTAACAAGAGTCAGATAGACCCTGTCGTAAAGTCTCAAGTAGTCTATTCTTTTTCAGGTCCTTGAAGTCTTGTCAGTCCATCCTGGTATTGACAAACACACGTGGAAAGTCGATGAGAAAATGTACACCGCGTCTGAAGTGCTGCAGTGGCTGATAGAACTTGCCATATCTCACCCAATGGATGAAGTCAGATGTGCTGCCCTAACGCTCTCGAAGGCTGTAGTACCGTTGGTGTATGACTCCCTTCAACTTGAAGACTCACCGAAAGATGATTTGGACATTTTAAGGCGCTGGATCACCTTACTCCTAGAAGCTAGCTCAGATCACCAAAGTCTGGATTCAAGGGTGGCTTGTATTAGAGTTATCTTCAGCAGTTATACAGCGATCTTGATTGATCGAAAGTGTGTCCTTGGTGAGCTTAAAACAGGTTTTTTCTTTGCTTTTCTTGAAAGTTTCAGTACCTCCTGTGAACTTTATTATTTAGCTTTTTTCACCATTTACTTCTTGAGGGAGGAATCAATTAGAAGTGTTCTATTTGCTGTAATCAAAACACTTTACTGATTGAATTCTGTCGGGATAGATTTTGCTCTTACTGCACAAAGGGCAAATGAAAGTACAGTATATTCTAGGGCTGGTCGTCACTATCGGATATGAAATTCCTTTGGATACAGTTTCAAAATCTCCTTCTCTTTCATGATATCCAGATGACATTCCGTTCACAGCCTGGACAGTAGTTATCAAACTCCTACAAGACGATGATGTGACAGTTAGGGAGATGGCTGCAGATGTTGTCAGCAGGGTTCTGAAAGCAGTTGGCAAAGGTATGGCCGTCGCTTTCAGATTATGGATATTTTATCCTCATTTCTGCAAAGATATAAAACAGTATTTGACATTTTGTTTATGTAATCTATCAAGTGTTGTTATAAAGTACACTTACCTGTGTGCACAACCCAGTGCATCACCATTTCCTGGAGACACAACAAAAAGTCCAACTCACCTGTGGCTTTCTTTGTTATTTACCTTATCACCAAAGTCACCTGGAGAAATTGGGTCTTTGTTAGCTGTCAAGACTTTCCTGTGTTTACATTAGTAAATTAGTCGAATTTTCATGTGCAGATCCACCTACACAACATAGTACAGCACTGAATCCAGTTTGGCCATAACAACAAGTCCAGCTTCACCTGTAGCTTCTTTGTTTTTTACCTTATCAAGAGAGCGTCACCTTTTGATAGTGTTTCTTTGTTAACTGACAAGTGTCCCATGTTTACATTGAAGCCACCTGACTAGGGACACAGCAGGTTGGCTACAGACAAAGAACAATCATCTGCTATAAGATGCAGCAGTTTCGTAGTTTTTGCCATTCTCTCTCATTATTGGCTTGGGGTATCACTTCTGTCTCAGGAGGCTCCTTTGAGTTGGAATACTAGAAAGATTATGGAGCTCGGGAGAACAATGGATATGATTTCTTTGGATCCAGACTTATCGTCCAACCTACATTAACTACTTAATTCAGAAAAATCTGGTGGTGATCTTGGATAGCTTACTTTGTGGATATTCATAAATCAGGCATGGGATTTTATTCTCATTATGAGATTATCTATGTCTGTGGTCTTGTTTTCTGAATAATGTCTCTTTGGATCCCTCTGGATTGATTGTTGGATATCATCGACTGTCCCACTATTCGTGGATATATCTTGTGATTGGCTCACACTGCGCATAAGTTTAAGGAGATAATAGCGGAATTAAGTCAGGAAATGTCACAAACACGACACGATCAGGGGTGGGGGCCAATTTCATGACATCAGACAATGAGACCCCACATCAACACTGGCGACAAAACGTGTATACCTGAAAATGAAGAGGATTACAAATAATACAAGAAATTTCAATATATTGCATTTTATAACTGCTGGATTTAAATCTCCCTTCAGAATCATCCTACCAGTCGCTTCAGCAAACGTTTGCATTGGATATCGCAATCAAGATGATGGTGCTGCTTTTCTCGTGGAGAAACTGGACTGAATGCTTCCAGACGCTGGTCTCTTGGACAACTGGCGATTGGGAAAAAACCATTGCCGGTGAACAGGTGAGAATCTTTCAGCTCTTTACACGATCGATCACAGACTGATCCTTTCTGTAGCTGCTGAGAGGTGGTGCCCTCTTTTTCTCAATGGACCAGGTGATTACCCTGGAGAGTAATAGTGAGAAGCAAGTATTGGAGTTAGGGCTTCCGTTCTACCAAGTAGTGAACTGTGGGACTCGAGTTTTTTTGTATATATTCATAAACATTCGGTCAGACATGATATTTATCCAGCTGACCAGATAATGTTGCCGTCTATTGATAATATAGAATCAGATCCAGGGTCCTGAAAATATTGAACATCACAATTCACTTTTACGTTAACCAGAAGAATACACGGTAATCTTGCTTCCACTTTCTAATATGTAGGGGAAGTTATGGCAAAGTTGGGTGAAATTAAGAGATAGTTACATGTACTTTGTTTGAAATTTAGCAATATCTGGCTGGTTTTATATAAATTATAGACTTCTGGAGCCGTAATTAAGTGAAATGATTCATCTTCTCGTGGGATTTGATATGCAAAAGACTTAACTTATAATGCCATGAGAAACTCTTAAATATTACTTGGCCATTGGTCTGCATCAAAATTCCAGATTGGAGTGTTTGTTTATTTGGTTATATCCATCCAATATTGCATATATGGCTGATTGCAAAATAGTTCATTAACTTCAATCTTGTACCATGGAAGATAAAAGTGCACCTGAAAAACTGTTCATTGGGTGCATTTTAATTTGTTCAGTGGTGAAATGCTGACTAACGAAAAATGTACTCTTTGTGCGAAATTACCCATCTGAAATATCGGATAATTAAATCAGTCATGGTGCCTCTAATTACCGTCTGTGCACTTACTATTTTCTTGTCCATTTTTTTCTCAGGACCAGGGTCTATGTTTTGAAACTGTATCTTCTGCTTTACCTTGGTGATATCATGGTGCCTGGATCTACCTATCACCCTGGACAACCTCTACCCTTTGAACAACAACAGTTTCTCTAATCTTTCATACCTTACATGATATATTGAGATCATCACGATATTGGCTTCATAGTAACCTAAATATTTAAGTGAATATTAATCATTTTGCTATGCATTTTAGGGGAAATCGAGGTATTTTAGATAGGAAGATTTCAGGTGTGATCGATCTTGTTTGATAACTTTTCATCCAAAGCAAAGCGGTTGCTTGGAAGATTATTTTAGATGATAATTTTTGATAAAACATCAATTCATCAAATCTGACAAGGCTTTGTTTACTTCTGCTTTGTTTTGATGAACTTGGATATGTTGTTGACTGTTGATATGAAGTTCCTGCCTGGGTTTTATCAGGAGAGTAAAGTGATGTATGGTAGGGGGAGGCGTGCAATAAAATTTAAACAGTTTGATGATATCCCACAGAGCAGCAATGTCTAACTTTCGTTGCCAGTGTGCAATGACATCCTTACGGCGGGTGCTTTATCCTTTGGCAACACTGCCATCCTAAGGATATACAGATTTGTGCCAGTGGTCTAATACCCAATGGACCCGTAGCTGGTGCCACAAAATTCACCATGGCATAAAATCTATCATTTTCTACAAACACTGTAAACATGTCACGAAAGTGACCCCAATAATGCCAATAAATCTGATAATGGATCATAGATGACAGCGGGAGTATGGTTTGAATTGAGTTGTTTACATTCGTTTTGTTTTTTCTTGTTCCTCTGGGACATGAAGCAGGACTTCCTTTATTTTGATTGATCTCTAATAACAGCTGCATGAAAAATATCTCAGGTCAGCATCTGCTTGCAGCAATCTAATATCTTTTCATAGTGACTTGTTAAAAAACAAATTTTCTTCCTAGAATGAGTTGTTTACAACTTCTTTGGTCTTTGAAATAGAGTGGTGCAGGATTACTCCAAGCAAAGAAATGTGTTTTTTTGTATTTATGGGTACACTAACATTTATATGAGTACACATTTTAACTTTTCTATCTTCTCATTGCATGTGCTGCAGCGTGAATTGTTATTGGCCTGACTGTGGTGATACAGGTTTTCTGCATATGCAAGTTCATTCAAGCCGACCACCGGAGTAAATCACAGTGATCCCTGGCCTTGTTAATACTGTACCAGGCAGTGACATGAGAAAGTGAATCTTAGCCTCCTCTGTTGATTGTATCAACCCATAAACTTGTAACCACTTCATTTCCTAACACAGGAAATCTCCAGGTTGACAGTCAGTTGTTGGCCTGGGAAACAGATGTCTGAGTGCGGGGTATGACCTCCAGATTATGTTTAAACATCATTACAGCAAATGAGTTGATTTGCTCATTTATTTCGCACAGGTTTGTGGTGATACTGACATCTTTGCCCAGTTACTGCTGATTTGTTCCAGGTTTGCATCCCGGATATAAGTATATGCCTACTGGCTGTAAGTCAAGATATGACATGTGTCCTCAAGAAAAAAAGTCAAGTGGCTGGGCTTCTATCTCTGTCAACACTGTGTGTATGCCGATGTCAACTGTGATTTAGCCTGTTAGGGCTATCACAAGAAAGATATGCCTTTTGTTCAAGCGCTGGGCTAAATAGCATTGACACTTGATCACCCAGCCTCATAATTTGGCACCAGATATTGTATTGTTGTTCAGTTTAGTAATTCTACTGACTTTTGAACATAACTTGTTAAGGTTGCATCATTAAATCTTTGGCAATGAAATCTTAATTTTGCCTAAAATTCTTCGATCCCAAGATGAGTGAGTACTCAGTGACCAAGCATGAAAAAAGTAGTGGAAAAGTTCATCGATGTTTTTCCTTTATTCCTTTGGTGCATAACTTTTTGTTTGATGCTTTAGGCTTATTTCATAGTAAAAATAATAATGCATCTCCTGAACCTTTACACATCAATGCACAAGCATAGTCAGTGAACTTTTTCGTCTTAAAAATTAAGACATTTTGACTCCTCTATCCATGAAATACTTCTGCAGTTTAAATAAAAATAATAATTCGACTTATGATGTTAAACTCATTAACTTGTGAGAAAACTGTCTTGAATACTAAAAGTTCATGAACTGTTTTCGTTTAAAGATTACAGGGCTTACACCTTCGTCTTACCACTTCAGACCCAGAATCCCAGACTTACCTTTAAGTAAAAACAACATCATCTCTCATTAACTTAACTCAAGTGAAAATTACTCTCAAATTACAATCAGTGTGCAGTCCACTTGTGATATTGTTCTAAATTAAGCATAATGAGTCTGATTGGCTTCTGATTAGGGTTTCATTGATCTTATCTTGGTCATTACCACAGACTCCTCCAGTCCTTGGAGACATTCCACAACAAATATAAGAACCATCACCTACTTCTCTCTGTCTATCCCATGATTGGGTTTTGTAATCTGACCAAGGCTTGTTGAGCTGTTTTTGGGTCATATGTCCTTAATGAAACACCTTCTTGATATCAAAGTTTATTTAAGTGTCGCCTCAGGAATAAAACTTGTACATTGACGTGTTTCTCATTGTTTGTAGTCTCCTTTAGATATTTTTATACTAAAGCTGATACCTGAAATGGTTAACCAGATTTGTCATTTGTAGATTGCCCCAATGAAATGTGACTCGGAAGGCTTGAAGCCAAAAGAAACAATGTCTTGGACTATCATTTTACTTGAAGGTACTCGAAGCTTGTTTCAATTAATAAGAGCTATTTTTTTGTGTGCAAATATGGAGTATATATACTGCCTATTTCTACTGCCTGTCAGATGTCTTGGGTGAATGAAAAAACAAAATGTCTGACTGCTTGGATCAGTCTCACTCCCACGATTGGATCCTTCCTCTCAAAGTCCCCATGATGAAGTCACTTCACATTATTTGTTCCTGTCTCATTCCAGGAATGCAAGGGTTTCGATGGTTTTCTGAAATGAAAGACATCCCAGATTCCTTCTGTAAATTATCAACAAAGGAAGCTTTGCAAACAGATTGGTATGATTGGTACAGTCATTGAAAATATTTCAGGGAAAAAAATCTAAATCAGGATTGCAAAAGTTTTCCCACGGACTATGAGTCATTAACTGTACCGGTACCTTGTTATCTGGTTCTTTAATTTCTTAGAATGCTCACTGCTGCAAGGCCAATTAATCACCAACTGTCCATCTCAGCATCCTCAGGGGAGCCTCATCTCCAAGCATCGACCAAAATTTGCCATTTGTCATTTTTCGCAAAATACAGACATGTATTAGACCTGAAAATGGCTCCGTTGATCAAACTAAGTCAACTTACTTTGCTGAAACCTAACAACTGCAAGCATGAGGGCATTTTGAATTTACATGTAGTTAGCCACCAAATGCGCAGTAACCTTTCGGCAAACTCGCTTGTTGCAACGACATGCAACAGGCATAAAAAAACCAATCGGTTCTAGATGACATTTGGATCCGGTGGGAGCTAAATTGGTGCATTTGCATTGACCACATTGATTATACCAACTACCGTTACTCAATGTTGGTAAAAATAATAACTTCCCCACAGCTCATACCACCAGTGACGAAACTCAACAGCGACAGACTCTTGATTAGCTCTGAAAACGGCACCTTTGGCAAACTTTCCCACAGTGAGACGCCATCAGAGTTTTTGGTTGTAATTAATGATGCATTGAGGGTTTTATCATTAGGATAGAATGTTTAACCTGCAGCGCTTTCATTTCTAACTTGTGTTGGGTTACTAGGCACCTTGATATCTCTTACTTGACTGCCCCGAGATTAGATAAAAACTTTATTTTTCCCTACTTCACAATTTACCAGGTGCTACGTTTCATTCTAACGACATTATTTCAATTTAACTCGTTGATATTGGCTGAGATTCTCTGTAAATTAATTATCAATATCTTAAATTTTCAACATATGTACCACAGGCTATCTGTCATGACGCTTTCGCTAAAGTACTTCATACAGGCGCATGAAAATTTATGGCCTGCGTCAGAAATGATAACTCATAATTGTATATCAAACACCTAGGTTAAATTTAGTAATGTTATGTGCCATGCGGTCATAAAAGTTTTATGGCAGTTGGTGACTTGATTCCGAATCCATGTCAGTCTTTGAAAATACTGGTGCATGCAACATCACCATCAAATTTATTCAAAATTATTAAGTTCTGGTGCAGGCATGCATCGCCTAACTTGATATCTACATGAAAAATTTGAATTTGAGAATGTTCCTGCGTCCATATTATCATCAAGGTAACCATGGCTATAGAAATAAAACTTTTAAGATATCTGGTGTAAATTACTTTAGCAAACATCAGTTGATTAGTAACCAGAATGATGATTGAAATATGGAGGGAAGTTAATCCCTCTGCCAGTTATTGATCCCTCAGTCTAGACTTGGGCCCTCTACCTGGTACAACCCAGGGAACCCTTGGGGAAGGATCTGCCTCTCAATCATCGGGCATCTCCCTGGCAGTTAGCTAATCCTATGTAATTCATATCACCATGATCTTATACCCTGGGGTTGGTTGCTTTGCAAATGGTGAAATACTGCAAGGCTTGGCAACTTACGGGGCACACCCTGTATTCAGCTAAAGGATTCCCTGTAACCAATCCTGATTTCTTCTCCTGGGCCTGGGGGCTTCTCTACCCCTACCGTGGTCCTCAGCCGCATGCGGAAAGCGCAGTAACAGGGAGTGGAGCGCCCCCTTGAAAAAATTCTTTGCCACTGGGAATTTAAGGATTGCTTGGGGCTGCCCTTTTCTCAGCCAGAGATTTGTGGATCTGTCAATTTGTAAAAGCAGTTTGATATATTGTCTGCCCATCTTCTTGACTTTTTGCTATCTCTCCTGCTGCCTATATGCTTCATGCAATGCCTGCATTTAGTGAAAGGCAGCTATAAACAATTTGGTTGAACTGTACCTTCAATTACTGTAAAGTAGCCATCTAATAGCAACGCATGTCAACAGATGATTTGAGCGTGTAACCAGGTCGTCAACAACCACTTTGGTGACACAAAATTAAGCCCACCCTATGGGCCAGTGTTAGCTGCTGGTATACTCTACCTGTTTACTATGCTATTCTGAAGTTAATTTCCCAGAAGTTTGTACTGACAGAGACATGTGATGAACATTAGCTTCAGGATCTGTAGTGCAAACTCTTGTAAACATGACATGGGTTATCTAAAGTTCTGATAAATGTATGATCCCTATGGGCGGTTATTTCCGCATAAATAGAGGTTGTCTCAAATAGACATTTTATGTCGTGTTATGACTCGAATAGACGTTTGGTGGCGCTCGTTTTAACGGAGACGTACCTGAAATAAACATATTGTGTCGTATCTCAAATAGACATACACTCAAATAGACGTTTGGTGGCGCTCGTATCTCAAATAAAGTGCCACCAAACGTCTATTTGAGTGTATGTCTATTTGAAAAGCGCCACCAAACGTCTATTTGAGTTATACACAAAAATCAGAAAACACGACAATATGTTTATTTGAGATACGAGCGCCACCAAACGTCTATTTGAGTGTATGTCTATTTGAAAAGCGCCACCAAACGTCTATTTGAGTTATACACACAAATCAGAAAACACGACAATATATGTTTATTTGAGATACGAGCGCCACCAAACGTCTATTTGAGTGTATGTCTATTTGAAAAGCGCCACCAAACGTCTATTCGAGTCATAACACGACATAAAATGTCTATTTGAGACAACCTCTATTTATGCGGAAATAACCGCCCATAGATCCCTGTAGGGTAGGGTTGTTAGGCGGGGTCAAACACATAGCTGTTCCCATGTGGACATCAGGCCTTTTCATTATACAGTAGAACCTTTGTAGGGTGTTCATTAGCACAAAAAAGAACAAGAGTTTGATGCAAGAACAAGAGTTGTGTTTATGAGTACGACAAGAACAGAGTAGCTTACAAGTGTTGTTACTCCGGGCAGCAGTGAGAGAGTTTTTAGCTGATGAAGGTAGCATTACTTAATGCTCTATAATTGAATTAAGGAAAGGGCCTTAGAAATATCATAAAGCCCTCTTCCCCACTGATGAAGGGTGTTATCACTTTACCTGAATACCTGCCCATTTGCCCATCATCCCCCCATTACTGCATCAGACTGGTCAGCCAGCCAGCAAGATAGACTAAGAAAACTGTTGCTAGCCAGCTAGGATTCCTCTTGATTGATGCATGCTTGATTAACTCGTTTGCATAATTGATTAGGCATTTTACATAATCGATTGATTGAGTCAATCATTTCTTCTCTTCGTCCTCTTTTTCTCGATTTCTACCAGTCCTGATCAATCGGATGGCTAGCCATCACCTTAAGATAATATTGAAAATAAACTTCATTCAGTGTATTATCAAATGATTTAACGCCAAAATGAGTTCATCTTAGGAAAATCTTGGTGGGAAAATTACCAATGAAAACATGCGAGTGTTTCTTTGGGGTTAAATGATTTTTCTGGCTTGATGGTGGGCTGTTTTTAAAAGCATTACAGTTAATATTCGACCAAATAAGGGTTTAAAAGTCTTGTTTTGAGGTTTTTGAAGGCCTCGCCTGATCTTCCAAGGCGCCAATTCAAAATTTGAAATCAAAGTTTTCAACAGTACTATTCTGCTTTATTGACACACCTTTACAGCTGTATTTACCTGCCTGTAAAACCGTTAGGGCTTCCTTAACTAATTTGGACTCTATTAGCTTTAATTGGCAGAGGCTGACAGAAGGCGATCGATGCATATTTGACTTATGAATATGAGTGTTGCATCTTGTCATTTGTTAGTTTGAATAGTTCGAGAATTGTTTAAACTCAAATAGTTCTGTATCAACTCCTTTCACATCGGGTTATTATAACCAAATATGCCTATTACCGTATCAGAAATGCATAAAATCGCCTTGTCTCTTTTTGCTATTGTTTGGTTGAGGAAGTACAGCAGATCTCTCCAACTTGTATTTTTCAGGATCAGGAAGGGAGATTATTTGACAAAGGAGAACTCAACACTTATGAGGATGACGTTACTTTTAATCGGATGGCAGTCAGTCATATGCACACATTCCTCGAGATTCCTGAAACATCTGCCGATGAAAACCAACAGATTGGCAAGAATCCGATGCTGCAAGACACTCGTAAAAGTCAATTGAGTGGATCACCTCAAACATCACCTGGCAAAGTGCCGGAGGATTTCAAATCGTCCAATCAAAGTACTGTTTGGGACATTGTTGCCAAGGCGATTCCAACTGTTGTCGGTGTAGGTAGCAATCGAAAGTTACCTTTCTCCATGTTCCCAGCAGTATCAAATGATCATATGACTGTTTATGATACTTATGGGGGACTTTCTTTACTACTGGATGATAAGCTGTCCCTCTTGACTACCGTGCAGAACCATGCCCAGGTGATAGTAGACTTTCCGAGCTATTCGCAATGGGTGACGGATACCTACAGGATTCTTACCACTCTTTTTGTGCTGCGTGGGAGTCTGGAGAAGAGTGGCAACATTGTTGCCGACTCAACGTGGGACTTTTACGATCAGACTTTGAGCAAAATGAAAGACATAGTCGACAAGTTACATTCGGGACTTCTAAAGGAGGCTTTAAGTTAAAGAAGTTAGCTGTTCACAAGTCAGGGTTGAAGTGCATTTCATTTGAAATGTATCTTGCCTGCGACTGCCAAACTACTGAAAAGACAGAAATCTTTGCTGGACAACTGTAATTTATCCAAAACATTTCCTTGAATGTCTCTCATTGTCATTGTTCAGGCATACATATTGCAGTTTTTTTAAAGTTCCGGTCGTACGAAGAGTTTAGTTTTATAGTTTGTTTTGCTTCTCCTCGATAGCCAAGTGTTTTTTGCAGAGAGACATCCTAATGATGAACACATCCAATTGGGCGGGAACTATGAGTTGAGGTAGTGCTCTCTGGGCAGAGTTGTCGAAATCAAGCTATCAGAGAGGTGGGAGGGAAAGACCATAATGAAATACAATTTGCATTCAATTATTTCTTTTTTAGTTATTTCTTTTTAGTCATGCTTGGTCCTTTTGGGGAGCTATCAATACATACAAATCATGTCCTGCTATATTCCCTTCTTTACCAAAAAAAGTCCATTAGCTCATGATGGATTGCAATCATTTAGTTTGTCCTTCTGAATAAGGATGGCGCTGAGGACAATTACACAAATGAGTTTCAATTACTGAAAAACTAACGCCATTGCAAGTCGAAGTGACATCGCTAAACTGTGATCTTTTTCACCTGCACCAAGGTGTTGTTGGTTGTGGCACAGGTAGATGAGGGCAGCACCTTGGAGGCCTGGGGCATGGGAAAACCCACCAACATGATGGATTGTTAATCAAAGAGAGGCTTTGAGTAAACATGATGGCTTCTTTCTGACATCTGGAAAAGCCAAGAAGTGCATTTTCTGTCAAAACAGTGTTTTCAATGAATACTCTACTGTAACCCATGTAGCCTAGGCATTTTTTTGGAGTTGCGCCCTTGTGACAACTTGCATCCATGGTCAATTATTACAAGGTAGCCTCCCTCCTTCCTGCCAAAACATTCTCCTGAACTGAACCTGAATCGCTGTATGTAATGTGACATGTAATGTTGAACTGCTTATCTGGCTGTCAGACTCCGATTTATGTGCAAATTTTGGCTTTGACTTGAATGGGTTAATCCCAGGGTAGTGTTTAATCGGCAGGGAGAGTTCTGGCCACTCATCACCAGGTGAGCCAATGACAAACTAATAGACAAATAGACAAATAGCGATCATAGAAATTGGCAGTGTTAGTACTTTCCCACACCACTCTGGTATCAAAACTCCTAGAACCTCTGTCAGGTATTGATGAAAGGAAAACATCATGGAGCTATCATGAAAATAAATACCATTAATCTCAAAGCTGTCATTTGGTGATAAAATGACTGCCAAATTACCTTGGTGATCAGGCAAATTATCTTTATTGTGTTCTACTGTTAAAAACTGAGGAAAAGTCTCATTATTTTTTTTCGATTTTGTTCTAACTTTTTGGCTTCCAGGCAATAGCGTCTGCTATCTCATGTTATTACTCCCTCTGATTTAATTCACCATGAGGTCCATAACTCGACATCACCCCATTGAGGAGTGAATAAGGACAATCGAACCATCCTCATACATCCATGAAACTTTGCGTCGTCTTCTAAGGGCCTTTCTTTCGGAAATAATGGTTCGGAACCTGAAGACCAAATACATGTAGCTTGTCCATTCGGCGTCTAATTTATGTCATCCTCCAATATCGGAATCCTGGAGATTCTCGTGTCTCATGTTTTGGAGGACGGTCTATTCCAAAATGGGAATCCTTAAAGGTGATTCTCGTGTCTAATATGAGAGAACAGTCTCCTTGAAGTTGGGAATCCTTCCTGAAGACACTCGTTTGTACACTTGTCTCTTGAAACGAGAGGACAGTCTCCTCCAAGGTGTTAATCCCTCCTAAAAGTACTTGTATCTAATATGGGAAGACAACACTAGGGCCCTCTGAGCGGGTGTGTCTGGCTGACACTGACCACGTTTCCTTTGCAAACTCCTCTTGAAGCATGACTTGTTTGGTAAGTAGATCTTGAAGCGATAGTTGAAGACTCATTGCTCTGTGTGGGTGTGTGCTCCATTGAAGTCTCTACCCCACCATTGGTCGTAGTGTCTTTGTCTCTCCAAGATGAGCTCGAGGTTTACATCGTTCAACCAAATGAGGTTCATCGTCTTGGATGGTTTCCTAATGACAGGACCATTCAGGACATCTTTCCCTGAACTGGTAAGACGTGGTCAAGGAGTTGTTATTGGATCTGATAATGTCATTCATTATTGGTACACATTTTCGCTGAGGTTTTGAAATTTGTCGGGCATCCCTCTTTGTGAGGTGTTATTTTACCCAGAGGCCTGTCTAATATACCCGAAGGAGACTTGCATAGTTGCTAGTTGTAACCTATGGCGAAGGCTATTAAGCCAGCAATTTTGCAGCTTTACATTTGTATCCATCCTAACATAATCGGTCATTTTCAATATACACTCCACCTCTCGATATTGTTTTGTATCAAAGTAGGAGAGTCTCAAAAACCTGATCTCAGGCATTCTGAACCATCAGAGTTAATCGGTCCGTTACCTCCCTCTAACGGAGTCTGGGCCGTAGAAGCCCGGGAAGAAAATTGGGGGTGTCCGGAGGAATTACCTGTCCGGACACCTACGGCCGCAATCAACAATCCTGGGTACTCGCATTGTTTTTGGATTGGAAGGGAATTTGGTTAGAGCAAGACTAGCATCTTCAGAACATGGTATATAGCTGGCAGCACATGCTGATATTATTGCTGTAAAAGCGGAAAGGAAACGTCGTGATGGGTACAAAGAGATACAAGCTGCAACATTGCTGGCTTGCCTAGGCAGGTTATAACTAGCAACCAAGCAAGTCCCTCGGGTATATTAGACTGGGTAATGTAACACCTCAAAAAGGAGGATGCCTGACAAATTTCAAAACCTCAAAATAAGCGAAAATGTGTGCCATACGCACTTCGTCGCCATACCGTTGTCTTGCATGGCTGATCGCAGGGAGAGGATGGAACGCCTGAAATAAAAAGGAATTTAATTATTACAAGTAGCTGGGTAGGACAGAAACAGAAACTCGACTATGAACCCTCCTTTCTACGGTGGCTGGGAAAGGACATCGAAAAAAAAAAAATCTCGGCGGGACGACTTATTATCTCGGGGGGATGACTTATTAAGTCGGGGGGACGACTTATTAAGTCGGGGGGGACGACTTATTAAGTCGGGGGGACGACTTAGTAAGTCGGGGGGGACGACTTATTATCTCGGGGGGACGACTTAGTAAGTCGGGGGACGACTTAGTAAGTCGGGGGGACGACTTATGAAAGCGAGGGCGAGGCCTGGCTGTGACTGTCTCATCTCTCTCGCCATATCAATAACTAGGCAGTGCGGCGAAGACTGATGCGGCCTGGCTGTGACTGTCTCATCACTCTCATCATGTTGTCAACACGGTGGAGCAGCCAGGACTGATTCGGCCTGGCTGTGACTTCCTCATCTCTCTCATCATGTTGTCAACACGGTGGAGCAGCCAGGACTGATTCGGCCTGGCTGTGACTTCCTCATCTCTCTCACCATGTTGACAACTTAATAATAATATTGCCCTACTGCCTTTTTCATGAATCAATTTTGAGCATTATGTTTACAACGTAGTTGACAACTTAATAATAATATTGCCCTACTGCCTTTTTCATGAATCAATTTTGAGCATTATGTTTACAACGTAGTTGACAATAATTATAGTGAGAGAGATGAGGAAGTCACAGCCAGGCCGAATCAGTCCTGGCTGCTCCACCGTGTTGACAACATGATGAGAGAGATGAGGAAGTCACAGCCAGGCCGAATCGGTCCTGGCTGCTCCACCGTGTTGACAACATGGTGAGAGAGATGAGACAGTCACAGCCACGCCTCGCCCTCGCTTTCATAAGTCGTCCCCCCGACTTACTAAGTCGTCCCCCCGACTTACTAAGTCGTCCCCCCGACTTACTAAGTCGTCCCCCCCCGACATAATAAGTCGTCCCCCCGACTTACTAAGTCGTCCCCCCCCCCGAGATAATAAGTCGTCCCCCCGACTTACTAAGTCGTCCCCCCGACATAACAAGTCGTCCCTCCGACTTACTAAGTCGTCCCCTCGAGATAATAAGTCGTCCCCCCGACTTACTAAGTCGTCCCCCCCCCCCCCCCCCCCGACATAATAAGTCGTCCCCCCCGACATAATAAGTCGTCCCGCCGATATTTTTTTTTTTTTCGATGTCCTTTCCCAGCCACCGTACCTTTCCGACTAAAAAACTAATTTTTTCAAGAAATAATATAGTTTCTGTTGCAACAGTTTAAGTAAAACCGGGCCATTTCATTGACGATCTTTTTTGGCGGGAGGAATTTGTGCGGCATTTCCACGTGGCCGGGCTGGGTTTAATGAACTAAACGGCACATCATTGGTGTCTTTAGGAAGGGAATTTCATCAGCAATCCAGTCGAATAGATTTCTAATTCTATTGAACACATTAGCCGCGCGTACACCACCTGAAAATGGACCACCAATCTTGGTTCGCGAACCAATGCCGCACCATCTAAAATCCACCAAGCGCGTACACCACCGCTGCAGCTAGTTATAAAATCCGGCAACAGATGGCGCGCAAACAATAAAAAGCGCCATTTCGAAAGCGCCGCCTGTCGCCGAACCATCTAACTAGCTGATTGCCGATCCATTAGCGCGTACACCACGACAAAGCCGAGCTTTTAACAAGCCGGGCGAATTTGTCCCGTCAAGCTTATTTGTCCCATCAAGCTTGATGGGACAAATTCGCCCGGCAATTTGTACCGGTGTAGAAGTTTAAAATGTCCTAGGTTAAAATGTCCGGGAACAAAGGATTCTATTATGCGCTTCAATCTCTGAGCTATTGACGGTCAGGGTCTCTATAGAACCATATTGCAGAATACAATAGGGCCGGACACTTTTTCCAGGGGGGACACTTTTTACTTTTACACCGGCAATGGATTTCCGAACAAATTTGTTGCGGTAATGTGGTGGTGTACGTGCAATTGGTCCACCAATATTTCGTGGTGTACGCGCAACTATCAAAACCAAAGGAAGGACATTGTCATTCGTGACGTCGTGAGCGGGCTGATCTGGTCTGGGCTCGCTGTGAGCGATGTAGTGCATCTTAGCAGCAGTGTTACACTGCTGATGTTAGTGCATCCTTGACAATCCAGAGTCAGTCGTATCCTCCTCCCCTAGCACGCGTTACTGGAAGCTCGGTCGATAGTACCGAGTGTTGGCCTGAGCTTCAGGAATATACGTGTAAAAGGTCCAACCGTGGCAGGCTACTGATTACAGGAAAGGTGGCTATGTACAATGTACTTGTCTTTTTAAAAAAAATCTACCCCCGGAACGCCGCTCGCCCAGACGATATCGGGAAGCCAGGGCATAGGGAGCTCTATGGGGGCCGGAGGTGTGCGTGAGTCGGGGGGGAGGGGGTTAATTAGGGCATTCACACATGAAGGTAGGGCAAGGACAGACAGGACTGTGTACTCATGATGACCTGTTTGAGCATCCCAGCTGAAAGCATGAATGGATTTGAAATGACGTGACGTCATGACGCATGGTGGTGAATCCATTCACAAAATCTGATTTGAATAAAATTTATGAATGGACCAGCGGAGAGCGCGTCATTCATCCGTGACGTTACTTTTCATTCATAAATTGAGGCATGACGTGGCCAAACCAAATCAGGTTTTTTTACGTTTCACACGCGAGCCGAAAAATTCCGCGAAAAATCACAAATTACCCGGTAAACGTTGGTACCTTTACCGGGGAGCTTTTATGCTAATCAACGAACCGGCCTACATAGTTTTCAGTCTGAAAGATTTAGTTTTTTACATAATACAACAAATATTACCACAAACAAAGCACTGGTCTTGGAACTCGTCAAACCTCTCCCTGTGAGTTGAGGCGCATTGCGATAGACGGCGCCACTGGGTGCAATTCATGTCGAGACTTGACCATATCCCATGATGTTAATTAATTGGACCTCTCATCTTATTTTCTTATATTTATTACCACGATATACATGATGTCGCGTTGATAAGGATAGAAAGGCCTAAATGAAAGGGTTATTATACCGGGTACGTGTGAGGGACCAATATACGGCGCCTCCCCAATCAACACCTAAATTAATTCCCTTTTGTCCAAGGCCCTTTATCAATTTGATTGTTTTGATTATGATGTTTGTGCCGCTTGGGGTGAAGATAAGCATCCCCACCTGGTCACAGTGCAAAGTGCAGAGTACACTCAAGAGCTGAAACGCAAATCAACGCAAAAGAAAACATTGGCACACCTAATGGCCCTGTGCGTAAGATGAAAGAGAATTTACGAGGGAAAAGAATAAATTCGATAATAATTTTTCATCGTGGAAGAACTCAACATCAGCGGCTGGCGTGAAGGGATGAAAAAGAAGCCAATGCAGCCAATATTCAAGGACTGAGACAGAGTATCAGACACACTCCACGACATGGTATAACCAGTGGTGTTTTAATATACTCCGCCATGCAGTTGAGAGTATAAAAAGCCTGAAACACTCTGTCATCTCTGTTGGCATCGGATGCGACCCAGGAATATTAACACCTGCACCTTCGCAAGTCATGGGGGGGGGGGGGGGTACACGGGTGGGAAGGGAGAGGGGGTAGTGTTACGATACAGATATTAGTCATTTTAATCCCGTTAATGAAATGGCTCATTAGTGTCAACCAGTCGGAGCTGTCACGTTTAAGTCCTTTTTAGTTCAGGCCTTATATTTCTCTGACGTGTCAGAATATTGTAAGATTGGATGCCGACACCGCATCTGTTATGTTACCCGCACCAGCAGGTAATTTCGCGCTTTTTTAACCTGATTTTGAATAATTTCAATGATTGGAACAAAATAATGCAGGTGGGCATATAGAAGTTAAGTTGCAATTATCAGAATTTATTTCGCACAGAAATGGCCTACTCTGTTTTCCTCTTGCCCCGCTCAGTCATAAGCCCGAGGTTCCCGCCAAAACTACTGCGCTGTTGATTTCAGATCAAAGTTTATCAGCAGCACTGCTGCATCTCACCTTTCAGTAGCAAGACCTTTCCCATGCCCTCGCACATGTGCCACTCGCGTTTCATCGCATAACCCAGTACCACTCATTAATCCTAGGTGGCAGTAGTAGTTTGAAGAAAGGCAAAATGTTTAGCCAAATCAGTCCACAAGACAGGAAAACACATCCTGGATACTGATTTTTATTTAAGTTGACCCGTCCCCACTTTTCACATCGGTGGTTTTCAATATACATGTACTCCACCTGCCGTTATTTCAAACTTTCTGTATTTACTAGACGTCAGAGTAAAACAAAGCCTGATCTCAGGATACACCTTTCTGACAGTTCAGGGTCCTTGCCGCAAAGCCATATATTTACCCGATGGCTTGGACAGTGTAGTTTAATACAAATCACTTTTTGATATCAATTTGCCAAAGGATTCCATGCTACTCTATCGGCGTTGTTCGTTGGTAACCCTCTTCCAAAATCTGGCATATGAAGGGATTATACCATGATATATATCAGGAACCCCTTGGTCTTCCAATTCGCATGTTTAAAACATCCGTCGATGAATAAACCCCGCCAGAGTGAATGTCAAACCATGTGATATTAAGATATTTTCGACGTTACGTGCTACGTAATGCTGAAACTGCTGTAAACAAGTTTGCGATGCGGTAAAAAGCGTCAATAATGCTTTTGGCGCGAAAAAAGCACGTGGTGCAGAATGGCGGGAAACTGTGGACCACGTGGGTAAACAAGGTTGGGCTCAGCTGATTGACTGACGGCGGCATGCGTTCGATTCTGACAATCCGAGCGTGGTCAGGCATTTTCCTCTGTCAAAAAATAAAATTATCATTGTAAATGACTATGATCGTGAACAGGGAGGTGCACTAAAGTATATGATGTAAACAAAAAAGAGAAAACAAAGGAGCGCTCACACTTTTGTTGGATGACTTTCATGACTAAGTATCAAAATCATGACAAGCCCGTCAATGCCAAGTGCTCAGAGCATGATTGAATGTCGTTTATGACCTTGAAAAAAATAACGGGTTGAGTTCTCTCATGACGAGCCAGGTAATTGATTGATACGTTTTATTCTAAATATTCTTTATTTAGTGACCTCTAGTGTTTGATGTCAGTCCAAAGCCTATTTCCTTCAAAAATCCTCAGCAAAATTGTCAATAATATGAGGTTGGATGGAGAAATAATCCCTTATGTGTGACATTAAAAATCCAACAAGAAAACAATTTATTTCACATCACTGAAATCAACAAAGTATATTGCAATAATCAGTTTGCCCCATGTATATAAGTTGTTTGATAGCAAAATTGATAAACGAATAAAATTTAAAAGAGGGATAAAAAGTTAATTCCTCTCTGCCATCGGTCCAAAAACACGTGTTCGTTGAAATAGAGCCACTCACTCAAGCGATTTGTTACTGTGAGCGCTGATTGGCTAAAGCTTTTAGGCTCCGCCCACCTACCCGCTATTATATTCAGCGCGCACCGCTCAGTATGACAGATTGTGAGGTGTGCTTGAGCTAAGAAGGTCGTGAATTTGGATTATTATTATCGAATTGGATTACTTCAAGCCAACCTTGTGCGCTATTTCGACATCATGTCAACTGCTTTAGTTTCTGCTTTCTATGATGTTGGTGATGTTCTTTGCCAGGTAAGCTAACTTTCACATTTTACGATGATTATGAAAGGCAACTCGATTTCGGCGGTTTTCTCCAGACCACATGGTCTGATTTCGACGGCATGATTGGTGCAGCCATGTTGTTATGACATTTGAAATTTTCAGACTCGATCGCTGTTGTTAACTGTCACTTTTCAGTGGTGTTGGTCATCATAAGTTTCTACATCTCCCTTCTAGACTTGTGTATAGCATTTTCCAGTTATACAGCTATGTTTTTGTCAGATTTTCTCACGGTTTCCTTATTTTGTCTTTTCAGAATCGCAAGAACATTGTGGGTCACGTCGGAAAGATGTCCATCAACTATGATCGTAAGGTTGTGGGAGCCCCTGTCAACAGTTTCCCAAGGGCGCGTGGATTTTCCACCAGCGCTATTCCATCTTCTCCATCAAGTTCTGGCAAAATCAGCCCTGCCAGTTCTATGAGTTCTTCAGGATCGATTGGGTCGTTTACGATGCCATTCAACGTCAATGAAATGATGATGAATCGGGATTTGGGACTTTCCAAGAAGATTGACCGCAGCATGAGCGTAAACGACGCCACTGACATCAGAAATCGGGATAACCAGAGGAATAACAACATCAATTCGAGTCGTTATAAAACTGAGCTGTGCAGACCTTTCGAGGAGAACGGACATTGCAAATACGGTGACAAATGTCAGTTTGCTCATGGCATGCATGAGCTTCGCAATTTGGCCCGCCATCCCAAGTACAAAACCGAACTGTGCCGTACCTACCACACCGTTGGTTTCTGTCCCTATGGACCAAGGTGTCACTTCATTCATAATGAAGACGAACGCAAGTTGAACCACATCAACGATTTGAAACAACCAGCGCCAATGGGTCCACCAATGCCGTGTCTGCAGTCCATCTTGGAACTCCAAAACTTGCAGCGCCAGCAGCAGCAGCAGAATCAGTGCTACCAGCCGAGCCTGCCACAACAAGTCAGCCAGCGACCAAGGGCCATTGCTTACAACCAATTGAGCTTGTCCCTTGGCTCCACTGCCGATTCTCCGCCGTCCAGCATGTCGGGCAGCCCAACTTCCAGTCCAACTTTCTTCGAGGATTATCGCCAGCAACAGCAGCAGCAGCCAACTAGCAATACGGTGAATGCCAAGTTTTCAACGTCCATTCCATCTTCAGCTCCTCCTGCTAGTGGTACTGTCTTCAATTTCACCAACATCTCCAATGAACTGACCACAATTTATGCTCCTTTGGATGTGCAAACTACCCAACAACTTGGTCTTAGTTCTAGTGCTAACCATGGCGTTTACATCATAAACCAGCGCAATAACAATGACTCAGTATACCGAGATGATGTGTTCAATTCACCACCATCGCCACCAGACTCGCTTTCTGGTGACTCTGTTTCCAGCCTACCCTCCTCATGTGGTGGCTCACCCAGGAACACGTCAGCGATTAGACTGCCCATCTTCAGAAGGATCTCTGTCGATGACAAGTAGAGAACACCACCCGAAATCCTTATAAAGGGACTTGTACTTAGGGATTATAAGTTATTTGTATATGAAGTTTTATATATTATTATATTTAAAAAGCAGTATTTTAATACAGTGACATTTACTGGGCGAAATCTTTGAGAACAAGTTGTAATATGTGTAATTTCTATTGAGAATTATTTATTTTGATACACGTGAACAACGCAAGCTTCAATTCAACAGAATTAAAGATTGCATGTTCGCCACAAAGTGGCAACTGAACTCGCTGCTGCTGAAGTTGAGCGCAGATTTTCTAACCACTTTTTGTATAGCCATGTAAATTCTGTACATATGTATAATATAGTTTTTGAAGTTTTCTTGATGACTGTGCCTTTAAAGCACACTGAAGTCCCAAATATTTGTTTGTGGGCCCAGTGCCACTGTCTTCCAATGGTTCCCAAATTGGGATTCCTGTAAAGTGTTGAAGGGGTGCCTGTAAATAATTGATGACCAAGTAGGAAACAAAAATCAACATATTTTTATAATTATAGAGTAATTAGTTATAGTTCATTAGAAATAATCTATGCAAATCACAAGTCTAATTTTCTGAAAAAATCATGTGATTAATGAGTCTAGAATAGGAATCCCTTGGTGTTAGAAATAGTATTTAGATGACAAGTTCTGTCAGTTTTCTTTGCTTCAATCTTTTGCAATTCTTTTCATATTTACCCAGTTTGAAATGGGTCAAATTCGGTTTCTTACTTAATGATTATTATTATTGTGATAGATAGATGTTATAACTGTGTTTGCCTCTGCCAAGCTCTTTCTAGAAGTCTGAGTCACTGCCAAGTAACCGTAAAATTTGTGTTGTGGATCTTTTTAACTGAGTCTTGTACTCCTATTTGAAAATCCCATGTGGGTCTACCCGTGAAGGTATTGTAACCATTTCCATTTTGTTAATAAGACTAAAAGTGTAATCAGTTGACTGTTAAGACTATTGATGTACGAATTGTGCTGATAAAATCTTGATTTGTGCAATCGCAAACTTCCATAAGTCTAACATGCTCAACTTTTCTAATGAGAACTTTAACTTCCATCAAAATGTTCAACTCTACCAAAATTCAATGCAAAATTTGGATTTTGTTTCCCACTCCCTTGTGTTCCCCATTCCAATATTTGAATAATTCATATTTTACAGGTAGTCCCATATTATTTGGACAGATTAACTTTTTAATTTTATTTATTTGAATTTGGAACTATTAAATCATTGCATTTGGTAAGTTTATATACCCAGTATTTATATGAACGCAGATAGAATAGTGTATAATATTAATATTCTTCCTTTTATGTTAAATTATGACAGAAATCACCAAAGATAATATAACATGCAGAGAAAGTGAGAGGTAGAGTGAATTAAGTTGATGGAGACCGTTCAATTGCATTTATGTTTTAATCGCATGTTTGCTATCTCACTGTGTATACCATTATATTTATATGATCATCATTTCATAAAATTGAGAAAACATTGCGAAAAGTTTGTAAAATCATGTGTTTGTCAACGTTTCTTGTCTCTTGTGCGAGATGTGAAGTTGTTTTGTGACCTTCTACAAAACCAGACAGCCAAGCCTATTGTCTGCTGTGCTATGGCCTATATTCAGCCATATCTCCCACATAGATTTCAGTCCATAGTTCATGTCTGATGGAACTATGGTCATGTCCTAAATTCATGACATATTTGACTTCAACAATCGCACAGTACAGTCTGTTCTGGTGGCAAGATGATCTGGGCCCCAACCCAGGAAGACAGCTGTGCTGCTTTGAAGAACATTGCACGAGACCAAGCGCTGGACTTGGTTTTGGAATGGAGCACATCCAGCCAGACCTGCATTACCCTCCCCCCTTGTCAAACTCGAACGTTGGACCATTTCAGATGAAGGGTGCGATATTGAACCTTTCCATTTCTTACCCTGTGAGAATATCACCAATCGGTGGGCGAAATGGAGAATTTCTATGTTGCATCTGTTATCTTGGTATGGTTCTACAAGTATGAGTTCACTTGGCAATGTCATGGAACTAGTAATATAGTATCAAAGCACACCAAGGACTGCCCAAAATGGAACTGTCCCCGCTTGCTGATGAAGAGAAACTGCTGCTAATGTCAATGAACACCCCCCTTCTTTGGTCATTAACTTGGATATGCTACTGATGTCCATGAACACAAGTCGATTTCCCCCCCCCCCCCCTTCTCTGGTCATCAACTTGGATATGCTGCTGATGTCCATGAACACCAGTTGAATAGATTACCCCCCCCCCCCCCCCCTTCTCTGGTCATCAACTTGGATAATGCAGAGACCGTTCTTCCAACATACACGTCTAACACGTGTTCCGAAATTTCTAGGCCAAAATAGTAATACAATGTAGCACTCAAGTGATCAAACGTTTTGGCACTACGCCAAGACGTCGGCGGGAAGCAAGGGTGGCTCCTGAAGGGGGCCCCGAGGGACACGTTGCAGCACAAGTCTCCCGCACAAAAATCAGTATACATTATATATATATATATATAATAAAATGTCGGGCTTTGCCACTTTTCAATGTAACATTTTGGAGAAGTATTGCCGAAATAGACTTATCCAACAGGGAAATCCCTAAAATGTTTTGGCGGAATATAAGCTAATCTATCGGGGACTAGCGAGCGCTCGGAAAATCCCCTTCAGTATCCGCAGGTGTGAGCGGAGTTTTCCCGCCAATTTCCAGCGCGGTGCGTCAAAGGATGAAGCAATGTATTGTTCGTTGATCAGTTTTAAGCATCGATTCAGCAGCTTAATACTATGGATATTTAGACACGATCCCTGGGCCCTAATATTACACTATAAAACCTTGAAATCGTGCACATTGGCTTGGTCAAAAAGGCCTATATGCTTGTTAAATAGCATGGATTCACCAAGTATGATTGTGTGAAGATATCACTCAGTAAATACAGTCGCGTTACTCAGGGAAGTGAAGCCCGTGCTGATTTATATAGACCTGTGCGTATACAAGATATTGCATAGGCCTTTAGACACACCATATCCGCCTTTAATCATGTTTTTATAGGTCACTATTGTTCATGATAAACACGTCGGGCCAATAATTGATAAAACTTGGTAAACATTTCACTGACTGATAACATTGGGGGCCTTATTTATTTTCCGCGAAAAAAGTCGGGAGCTTTTATAGATTAGTGGAGTGACGCAAGTTGTGAGTCCAGTTTTCGAAGATTGTGTACCTGTTTCTGTTTAATAATGAAATTACAAACATCTAGGCTACGTTTATGTAATATTTGTGCGTTTGACGTAGGCCTGACGCTAGCTGTATAACACTAGGTAGGTTTCGCCGAACGACGAAGTAGAGGAACTCGGACATTGCATTTCCTTTTCTTTTTTATTTACGACAACGCGCATCGGAAAGATGTTGACTAAAAACCACTGCCCCGGGAGGGTAGCTTGCCCCCAGGCGCGGCATGCTTCCTGGAAGCTAATGACGTCACGTAGTTCCTAGCAATCCGACGCAGCAGACCAGGCCACCACGTGGTTTTTGGTTGCCGTGCGGCACGAGTGGCATTCCTGGAGTTGGGGGCCAAGCAAAATAATGTTTTACCTGGGTTCCATCTGTCAGGTGTGGATAACTTTGGCACGCTTTAACATTGCGTTGCCGGCGTATAAACAGCATAAACGCCATACCGTCATTTGTTGCTGGGACATAAGAGACAATGGGCCTCCATAATAAAACAAAAACGCGTCATCCAAATGTTAGCATCAATAAGTCATGTTGTGATGATCATTCACCTATATACTGTTGCCCGTTTAGTTGACAACCTTCAAACTTCCTAATTAAACGCGCAGTGTCACCTAATGACTTCCTCAGAATGGATGAGGCGACAACAAATGAACTATGACACTGTTATATTGGATATTAAATATTTATTCATAATAGGCCTAAGTACATAACGAGAGATAAACAGACCACCCGCAGTATTCATAACACTGAGGCAGGACCCTTGGATGCCATCTCCTAATCGCGTGTACTTTCATCTGCTCAGCAGTGGCCCTGCCAGAGGACTCCGGGCGTAGGGACAGCGATCCGTTTCCACCCAGAACTGTTCAACGGTCTTAGCAGTTACTATCCGTTCCAGCTACATGTCAACTCCGTTTTCAGCTAAGAAGGAAATGGATAGGCTTACTAGGATGTAGGACCCCACCCTAAAAGGCCACTTGAAGGGCCTAACTGTACTGTAACCATGTCTTAAGTTTTAAGACTGACTATCCAGTAACTCTGGTAACCCCTGGCTGGTGAAACCTGTCCAAAGTGGGGATAAGGGACACAGGAGTTGTGGTTTGTGTCTTCAGGGCACAGTTCAGGGATTGTGGTTGTGCTGTATTGGCTAGCAGATGAGACATGTTGTAGAGACACTGATGTTGTGACTTTGTCTCTTGATTATTTGTTTTGGGTTTCTACCCGGTCTTAAACGAGGACTTCGTTGCTGTAAGATGTGACAATGGGACGCTTCACCCTGCAGGGCCATATATGTCCTTCTGATGACTGTCAGAAAATCAGGACATCCTTTCAACTGTCTTCTCACCTTCTCCCATCTTCACCGTACAGTTTTTTAAGCCATGAAGGGCAAACTATGCAAATGAATGTTTCCATTTTCATTTCCTAAGCAACAAGCTAATGCTTAACTTTCATCTTTCTAAAGACGGTACACTTGCAGATCCCCTCCCCACAACTTTGATGTTGGTGCACGTGCAAGGCGTGGGTGGAATCCAATCAGACATCCAGTTCTCTCCTCTAACTACCACTTCCTCTTGTGGTACATCAGATAAGAAAACCCTCGCCAATTTCACCAAGCATAAATATTTTCTTCCCCTTTTCGGTATCACAGGGTGCACGTGGCACTACATGAATTACATTTATTATCTTTATTCATTTGATATTGGTGTAGGTGCCACCAGACTCGGAAACACTCCTTTTCGCGGTGTTATTTCTTGTGCTGGCACTTCAAATCTCAGGAGCGCCCTAAGTATGAATCGAGCAAGGACATTTAATCATACTTCCGTGTTTTCGATCGAACTGGGGGTTATTTCCTCAAGGTCTGTATGCACAGAGCATATATGCGTGAAGTTTGTCCACCAGTATAGCCAAACAGTGTAGAAAGTAATGTCCAGACTGGGCAAACAGAGACCTGGGAAAGGCTTTTCAAACACCTATAGGACTAGACTGCACGAAAGCAATATTTGTGTGTAGGAATGTCAATGTTTTGACATCATACAATTTCTTGCATTAAGGCAGGTGTTGAAAACGAGCTTAGGTGTCCAGGTAAAGATGGACATAGTGGACAACTGCCAAAGCCTCTTCTGCCTAGTAAGTGTAGGTGATGAGGAATGTTCAGACACGAGCTGCTAATTCACCAGATCTTGAAGTTTTATCAGACTCTCCGTTTGTTTGGGAGGGGGGAGGGGGGGGGGCACAATCTACAGGCCTGTTTCAAAATAAAAAGTATGTCTTCTTATAAGTTCATTATGAGAGGGGTCAACTTGATTTTTATAGGAAATACTGTACGAAGTGAAGGGTTAAAGTTCCATGTTGTGACACTATAAAGGAAACAGAGAACCTGGTACATGTACACAACGTTGTGTTTATGATCTGTACACATCCCCTGGGCACTCAAACTATCAAATAGAGTTGACATAGTTTAATGCTTCGCTCTCAAAGTTTTCAATTTGTATGTCGGACCATTTTGAAGATGCGATACAAATCTGAAATGCTTCATTGATTTTTTTCAAAGGTTGCATTTTTGTCACCTGCAACAAAATATGGTTGACTGTGACCTAACCAAGCCGTGGCCGGATTGTCATGGCTCAATCGCAGAGACAAAAATTGCTTGTTTGCAGAAGGCTAAAAATCAAACACACTGCATAACAACCCGCCAACTAATAATCTTGATAAAAAAAGAGGGGTCCCATTCCTCAGTAACTGGTTCATATTCATTTAATAATGCCAGAACTATGCATAATTAATGATGGTTTTTCTTTCAAAGGTTGAACACACCCCCTGATGCTCCAATCTGTTTTCATAATAAATGACTGAATAGTCTCCAATGTCATGGAATCTGCAAACAATATCCTGACTTAAATCAATAGGCTCTAACTCCTCCCCCATGACAAAAGAGACCAGGCTGCTCCCCCAGAAGATAAGTATTTTCCCTATTGTGTTGCGAGTTGTCATCATTAGCATGTGGAGCTATGTAACCATTGCGTTGACAATGCGAAATCCAATGCATCTAAGAGGTACAGGTGGCCGGGCATTGCAGCATCAGCAGCCAGAGGCTCCAAATACCATCATCCTGCGCAGGAATGGCCCTGCATGGGAAAACCAAAATCTATTGAAAACGTGGCTATTTATTCTGAGCATAATGCCCAAATAAATGGGGAGTATTCATCAGTGAGCCTGGAGTTGGACAATGCTCCCTTTGGTACCCATTGTACAGTTTTAATCACCGGCTCCTTTTGTCATACAGCTACCTTGATGATTTCATGGGCCAGGGAGCCATTGTGGCATCAAAATACCACAGGAGATATTTTTGAATTGATATTTCTCGAAAGATTGGTCGCATACCCCTTTGGATGGCAGCAGTGATGCAAACAGTCTAAACAATGCACTGGATGGACCATATCAGATTTTATGACAAGTCCACATTTAGAACATCAGATTTGAATACGCCTTTTCGCAATTAATTAAGAGGAATTGTTCCTTTTTTCATTAAGTCTGTATCGCCTTAGCCGTCCACACCCATGTGTTTTGCCTAGTGATGCTGGGTGAATCAAATCAGGTCTTATAGATTTCTTGCCGAGTTTATCCAAAATTGCAACGTTGAGCAACCACTCCTCAAATCAAGTAGGCATCCAACTCAAACAGCCTCATCATGGGAATAAGTCGATTTATAATTCCAATAAACTTCGAATGGTTATCATATGATAGCTTCCTGGCAACATTACATGTACAGAAGGTACTCCGAAACAGGTCAAATATTTCAGAGGGCCGCAAACAAAATGTTCTTGACTAACCTCCAGGAGCCCTATCCACCAACACAACGGGGCAGAAGTGGGAAGAACTCGAATAGAGGGTACAGCGAGGGTACTCTACCCAACGAATTGCACCAGAATTCCACTCCAGACTACTTGAACCAACTGAGTAAACATGAAATATCTGCGAAGTACAGGACTTGGCTACTTCTGAAATGGTTGCGTTATGCAGTTTAGATCTGAATTGGTAAATACTTCAAATTGAATACCCACAGTACCGAAGCACTAAGTGTACTGATTTGTATGCAGACAAACAAACCATAGCGTTCCCCCATACATAAATCATCGGCAAAATTGGTATGTTGATGCAATTTTTAATCAACAAAATGTAAATTTTATATTGAGGCACAACAAGTGGGAGGGAAAAATCACCACAGTCATTTCCCAGATCATGTTTTGGTTGTCCTTTGTGTATAAAGTAATGAATACAATTTTTTGCATTTTAAAATTAAAAACCTTCCATGAACTGAATATCAGTTTTGGAATCGTAACACAAGGTCTGGTGGCAAAGGTGGAATAGGATCAATAAGCTTTTGCATTTGGAGGGCGAGTTGTCAGTGTAGTCCCTTCAAGAGACTTCTTAAGATGGTGCATCTCTTTTATAGGGGGACAATAGGAAGGTGCTAGGTGGTCCAGTTGATGGTCTTCCGATGACCAACATGCACGGTTAAGGGACTGGATCATGAATCAGTGATAAATAAATTCCTTGAACAAGCGTGAACAGCTTTGATGTGCTTGGGATGGAGAGTCGGTCGTCACCCTTTAAGAGGTTGAACTTGTCTGATAGCAGTGAAGCCCCTTTAAGATGTTGTCTCCCAAGGCACTGCTGTGCAAGTGAAAAGGAAGGGCAATAACAAGTGGTTCTCAAACAAAATTTAATTTTCAACAAAATATAAAGCGGTACAGATAACTGAAAATGGTGATGTCAGTTCTTCATGCTGTAAGATGTGATTGCGTGATGGGGACTGCCATGCCATTCTTGCCAGAAATACGTTACTCTAATCCTTGGAGTTTGACGCTGCCCGAGTTCGACCGGATCAAGCATCACAAGCAAAGGAAGATAGACGGCAATGGAGACTTCCTAACTTGGTTGACGACTACCCAATTTCCCTGAAACGATAAAATAAAGAACATTCCGTAAATCATCAAATAAAATCAGAAATATCAGGGGAGAACTTGGCTATACTTGGAGTCAACCTCCTCTGAAGACGATGGGATCGATATACATGTGTACCATTATTTGAAGCCATTTCCCTGAAATATGAAATTCTTTATTCAGAGCCAAACTTGGCATTGAAAAGAGTACTTTGAGTTGTTATTTTTGGGAAGGGGTATCCATGGAGAAGTAGGGCATCCACAACAATTCCTTCGATACTTGGAGAGGGCTGTTTGGACCCTGAAAAGTGTAGAGTATTATTGTTTAGACTTAGCACCAGAAGCCCTAAGCGGGAGTGTATATGGCCCCCTGACCTGTAACAGGAAATGCAAGGTTGAGCCTTTCAGGAATGAGATGGTTGAATGATGACGTAGCCTAGAGCAACAGCTATTGTCTCCAGAATGTTGTGCAGTTCGGGTCATCCAATGTTGACCCTTTCATTCAGTAGTGCAGCCAGAGCCAAGATAAGCCGACATTAGCCTCAGAATTTATTCAGCACTGAATTACAAAAGGAATAATGCATCAATTTCTGTGAAATTCTATGGGTTTCTGCATCAAATCTGTGTATCATCATGAATGGAACTGTAATGGTTTAATCTGCATGCATAAAGTGCTTGGAATAGTCAAGGGGCGGTCCTTTTTGATAATCTATATTAACCGTTACTGAAATTGTGATCAAGACCCAGACGATGATATGCCAAGACTCAACCCATCTTACATGTACTATCATAAACTTAAAGGCAGAGTACAACCATATCTTCAATGTTCATAATGACCTTGCAGCAATTAAATGAAAACTTCACATGCCCACTGTGCAGAAATGATATCAATGAAATTTTGCTATCACAGGTTGTAGGAGCCTTTTTGACATTTTTACAACTTATATAGTGACAACTGTAAGAATATTTTCTTGTGGTTGATACATCTCACTTTCAAGGGTGCACTTTTAACCAATGACATCCAAATCACCATGCCAATAGCCAAGGGTAACTGATATCCAACAAGCAATTAAGCCACCGTTAATTACATGGCAACTCAAGAGAACTGCTAGCGTTACCCAGAAAGGTTCAAATCTTCTTTTTTCTGTCAAACATTGTGGAAAGTTGCCTGTGGAGCAGGAAAAAAGCCCGCAAACACTCCCTTACAGAAGATGCAATTTATATAAGTTTCAATTGAAATTAGTTTACCTTTCAACTATTCCTACAACAACACCAATTTGATTTGTAACAATAAGCTTATAATATGTTCTCCTTAAACCTTAAATGGGACTGGGATAATTTTTGTGTGACAAATCTTAACACCAAAGGGGGTGAATGAGAGGTAGAGGGACATGAAAAGGGTCAACCCCTCCATGCATTTAAGGATTAGGATAATACAGGGATATGTAAGATTAACTGAAAGAATACATTCATTTGTAAAGAACACAGAAATTTGAGTCATAGTAATCGTTCAGGTCTCAATTGTATTAAAAACCCTTCCAACAATAATGGAAAGGGACCTTCCCAGGGGGTACTTAACCATTTGACTCATAAATAAATGCTCACAAGTATTATTCATCATGAGTGATGTCATTTTGGAATAATAACAGTGAAAGTTTTTGTCACAATTTGGCACAATCCTGGGTGAAAAATGCCAGGTTTGAAATCAAGGATTCAGAGAATCTAGCTCTTTCATTTTTATGTGTGTTTTGAGACAAAAAGTGTGAGCAGTATGTCACAACTTTCTTAGAATTCCCTGATATCAGTGCCCCCCCTCCAATTTTTTCTTTTTCAAGCAATGCACAACACGTCTATTCAACCTAAACGGATCCCATTGTTTCTAAACTGAGACTGATATTGGAATGAATACTTATCAACTATTAAGTCAACTCGGTTATAAATGGACTTTATATCATTGTTATATGCAACAGGCAAATGCACCACCAATTACCTTTCTACATACAAGCATAGCCAGTCAAACATCACTGTTGTCTTAGCCGTCTTGTGTTGTTTAAATCACAATTGGTACTTAATTTAAGTGAACATGGGAAATGTAACTGGTATCTAAACACAGGAAAGGCCTGATTGGGTGGCAGGTTGAGACAGTGATCACTATCACTATGTTAAAGGGGGTGTTATGAACACATACGAAAGTAGAAACACCCTGGCGGAAATGCTGAAAAAACATCCTCTCCTAGGTGACAACTTGGCTGATGTTTTTTATACCTGGTTGACTGGTCCAAGGAAAATATCTTAATTGATGTTTTCAAAGTGATTAATTAACTGACAAACTTGTCCAAAACAGTCTGGTGCAAGACCTCGTGGTGTAAGTTTGTCAAAGGATTTGCAAGATTCGCTGTCTATAGGCTTTATTAATCAAACTGATAGATTAATTCAATTATATACACTGAAGAAGTAGACAGAAAGATGAAACAGTCTACCACAGGGAAACAGATAAAGCGTTATATTGTCAAAACCTCCACACAGTTCTGCTATTTCCAGACTGAAATCTCAAGTCTTTATCTATAGTCTTCTTCACAAGTTCATGATTGTCTTGACCACTGTTTTTCATTTGATCAGTTATGACCTCCCAACAGATTGTTTTCATGGGATTTCATCTGATTGCTCAACTGTACAAGAAGGGAAACCAAATAAACCCAAACTTTATGACCTTTCTCTCTCATCATTTCCATCACCTATGAAAACACAACAAAAAAACATCATTTAATATTCATTAATGTCTTTATAACCAAACTGGCATACTCAACAAATTCAACAAGGGATTTCGTTAATGCCCAGATACCAAATACGGAAATCATCAAACAAACCATTGGAAATTGCATCGGTATTCAACACAATTCAATTCAATCGCCATTATAAATACTCATACATAATTAATGTGAGAACCCCACCTAGACTGGTAACTGGGTTGTGAGGAGGGTATTTGTGAGGAGGGAACTTTGCCAGAGAAGTCCATGAATGAGACGACCAAGTGCTAAACAATGTCAGGAAGAGGTGGACAAATAAAATGAACGGAAATGTCAATGATTGTTGACTTGATTTAGTTATGTATCCACAGATAGGTATGTCCATTGGTAGCAACAAGTTTGGAGTCCAAAACAAATTGAAAATGTTAGATCCGTCAATAGATTTTAGATAACACTTTACCTATTCATATTTTATGACAGAAGTGATAAGGACATAAACTTAAGGCAGGCCTCTCTGTACTCACAACAACCTCTGCTCTAATTGTGATAAGAAGGTGTATTATGTCAAACTGAACTCATGAATGACGTTGGCTGGCAAGTTTTTAAGAATTTCCCATCACTGCAACTGCTGGATGCTACAAATGATAGATACAAAATTAGAAAGACATGGGACAACCAACGACAGAACAACTGTGCCACACCCACCTTTCAACCATGGTAGAAGAAGGAAAAGAAGGGAGGTACTTGATTTAACCAAATATGGACTCATCAACAACAACAGTACCGAGAATCTTGGCCGTGTGGAAGAGAGCCGCAGACACATCTCATTATTTCGCATTGAACAGATCTTCGATCACATGACTTTTATAAATTGCAAATTGAAATTACAAAAAATTCATAAGTGTTTATGACAAACTTAGTGGAAATGTTTAACTCGGGCACCGGCCCTTGAGAAAAGGAAGAGTACATTTATGACCAAGTTCATGGAGACTTCACCATACTCAGGTCTCATGGTACGAATAGGCCATCAAAATCGCTCTCAACAGCATAATTAAACTGAAAATGTATGTAACAATAACAACTGAATGGGATAATTATAACCATTATGTGGTTAGAGCAATATATTACTCACTCTTCAGAGAAAAAAGTTGGGCGTTTTGATTCAGTGTAGAGTGAGGAGATCCAGTGTTGTATACTTCATACATGTATCATGAGAGGGGAGGCGTGTTTTATTTGTTTTTATGTGATGTATGGGGGCATCTAAGCTCCTCTGCTATGGCCCAGCCCATTGTAATATAATTTTCATTTCAGAATTTTCCAATGACATCACCAGGTCTCCATCTAAATATAGACATACACTCCGTAGAATAAAATGAGATCGAATACTAAGATCCCGGAAACGATGGACACATTTACCGCCAATTTCGACCAAACTGTGAAAAACATTTTATACCCTCAACAACATTATGAAAACAACAATATTTTGGCGGTAAAGCCGCATTGTGATGAAAACAAATGAGTAGACAAATTGACGATAACAAGTTCACACATTCATAACACTTGATCATTTCTTGCATATTTCACAGGCGTGGGTGGGAACAAATAGTATACTGTAAACCTGTTATTTTGTTGCCTTATTTTTTCCGCGAGAAGGTCATCTACTATTGAACGACCTGACTGGAATAACAGAGTTTACAATTGAGAAGGAACCTAACTACTCCTTATAGGTGTTTCGTGACAGATTTCCTTTAACGTCCACCATCAACAAGTTGATGCTACAGAAAAGTAAATAAATGATAGCTTTTGGCCCCTGAAAAGGCATTGTCAAAAGAAGTACCGAAGTCAGTGAGCTATGACAAGAAAACCATTAGAATTCTTTGACAGATTACAGCACTGTCATGCACCCATTGTTAAATTCAGGTCCTCCACTCCCAGTCATCCCAGATCTGAAACAGAAACTTGGCCACTGTCCAAATTCTCGATGGATTTAGGACATCTACGACCATTTATAATGTGATTCAGAGGTGGACAAATACAACATCATTCAATCCCCAGGACAGCCCATAAACTTTTTATAAGTTTCCAAACCTCTTTTATCCACTGATGTAAAGGCATCTCAGCGCTAATCACTGCATCAAGTAGCCTGAAATGCTCCACTGCTATTCTCAACCAGCAGAGCATCAATAGCTCAGCCTAAAACCGGATACCAGGACAATAGGGCCAGCGGATGAAAAGACCCAGAGAAGAATGGCGAGATTTAAGAGGGTTATCAATTGGAAGGTGCCCCTGTTCAGCGATGTGCAGCAGCTTAACTTCCTGTACAGAGTTAGCTATTCAGCAGGACACCCCTGCAGTCACCTTACAGATCTCATTAAAACATTGAAGACATCATGCAAACTATTATTTTTCTGGGAGAGCGCATTTGGATAATGTAGGTGGGATAATTGTTTTTGGTAAATCAATGCAACATTGCAGCACAAACTACTTTACTGCTTAGTATATAACTTAAATAGAGACCAGTCTGAAAGGGGTTACAGCATAGACCATACGAAATACTAATGTAAACCCACTGTAATGCATCTTGACATACAAGGCTTGAAGAATGTAATGTCCTCCAAGGGACAGCTTGAATTGTGATCAAGGTGGGGATAGGACTTATTGGCAAATACTCTACTGCAACACCACCAAATTCTAATGTAACACCACTGACCTCAAATAACTGTTATAGAAAAAATATGTGCCAGCTCCTGTGCACATAATTCTGAAACCTGAATCACAACACATGACAAGACCAACCCTTCATTTTCTCAGGAAATGACATAACCTATCAACAAGAAATGTCACAAAGCACATACACAAAGTGCATGTACCAATTAAGTGATGAGAGCATGTTACAAAAATATACGCAATCAGAAAGAGAGTTATGTTCTAATTCCTATGATGCCATCCCAGATGAACTGGTTTGAAAATCGTGGGGGTACCTCCGTCACCTTTTGAGGACAAGAATAGAACCTATTGCTCTTTCCATTAATATACGCAGGAGGCGGTAATTGCTAATTTGACTTTCAAGTTGCAAGGTGACACCAGAGAAGCCTTGAAGGAAGAGTCACGTAAACACGTCATCAATGTGTTCAAAACAGGAGTGGAGAGTGGAGCACACAGTACATGTTATCATCAACACTGTTTGCCCGATCGTATAAAATGGGTGTGCTCCTGCTATTTCACAATCTCCTCAAATGACGTCATTTCATCACACGACTCCGCATCTCCCCAGCATCAATAGTCAGGGGGCATGTATTGTTTTTTAGGTCACCACCCGATGAATGAATGTTTGACGTTAGTACTCCTCAGGTCAGAAGCTATCATTTACGTTAGTTCTCCTCCCACCTATCACCAAGGGTGCCACGATGTCCCAATGCTGTATTATCTCGTCGAAATCACCATATTTTGGTCTTTATAGGATACGTCACAAAGTGATGCCAATGGGTTTGAAAGCCTGGTGTGAGGGCATCGCCTGAAGCAGTGACGAGAACTTGGAGGAGGAATGGGGAAATGGTAACACTAGAAGAAGGGTTGTCAAGGACAGAATCAGTCTTAACTTCCTTATAACGTAAAGTGAATATTGAAGTCAAAGATGGGCAAGGATTTTGAAAGAAGTTTTTTTAAGTTCTTGGGGCTGTGAGTGCCAGTACAGAAATGTGAAAGAGTCAGTGTGAAGTAGCTGAGGTGGGGTCGACTTGAATGACTTGATAAACCTTATACGTACTCCAGTGGAAGATGTAATCACTTGACCAGTATTGGAGACAACTACAAACTACAGTGGTATGCCCCATGCACGAGCATGCAATGCATACATAAGAAAACAAAAGCTGTTTAAAGCCGAGGTGCACCCAGGCCCCGTTAAACTGAAAGGATTTATGATTAGATGGAAAGGTCCTTGATTGGGGCTGAAAGTGCTGAAGCGCCCACCCAGCCTGGGTGTGTGATGAGCCCTAATGATGCTTGCAAGACGTGCCCTGATTACGGATTCATTCTTTCAATTTCGCTTCCAGTCAGGAAATGACAACCAGGCGCCATTTAAATGGTCACGAAATCTTCCCATCAAAGCTCTATTTTTTCCTTCAAACAATATTCCGGGTGAATGCTTCATCCACTTAAAACCAAGTCTAAAGACAATTATATTACCCCTGAATCTCTCACACTCCAAAGGGGTCCATGTTGATGGTCCAAGTTGCGTCATACTCCACCAAAGTTACATAATCCTGGCTAATGTACCATGCTAGATCAGGTGATACCCTAAAGCGTTCTATTGTCATAGCGGCTATTTTTGCAAGATGTTTTGGTCGGCAAAGTTTTATATTACCTGCCAAAATCAAATTGCTTTTGGGTGAAACCCAGAAATGACAGTAATTGTCACAAAAATTGCCCGACTCAGGATGCATTTGGAGATGCTATTTTCGAAAGTGTTATTTTTCAAAACTTGTTTTCAGAGAAAGACCAGCCACAAGGAAACTCCTGACGTCAGCAGAAGAAAGGCTTGGAATAGGCACATGGAAGTTTGCCCAAACAAAGAAGTGTTTTCACTTTTTTTGGTTTTCTAGGACTTTGTCAAATATAGCCATTGAACCAGAATGCCAGATAAGATAAGATTTATAAGTTGTGTTGAAATATTCAATTCCAATGTATTCAATCAATATGTTTTCAAAATCAGACCTGAAATTCAATAATTCTACCCAGCATATGTGATGAAATTTCAACATTCACTTGATATAATTAATCAGCAGATAACAAAACAAGGATACTAGAATCACATACAGATATTGAATGATATTTTAACCAGTGTTGTCTGCCACAATCGAGAGACTTCCTGTCTGTAAAGATTTATAGCCATTTACAGATAATGAATATAAATATCTATCAAGATAATAACTCGGCAAATAAAAGTACAGAATCATTACAATAAGGTTCACATATTGAATAATTGACTGTACACAAAGAACGGATCACATCAGTCGTTACAAGGATATATCCTATCGGCCATCTAGTCATTGGATGTAACTATCATACTTGATTGGCAGCGATTCCTAGTATCACATTTATGATATTTTGAAATCATACCACATTGCTTGTTCATTGATTATCGGAGAGCAACAAGTGTGATGTGAAATTGATGAATAAACAGAAAGTGACACAACATGCATATATGACATTGTGACAAATGTCATTTGTGACACTGTCTTGTCCTGGGCAGTGTGACTAAAATGGGTCAAAGATAGGAGAATAACTGAATGTGATACTACAGCTATGACAGGACATGGCGTTTAATGATTTTCTGAGAGCACCTAACGTGAAATGAATTGATTAAAATGGGGAAATTGGCATTATGAGAGTTGAGACATATAGGTTGGATGTGACACTGTCTTGTTATTGCCAGTATTTATATACCATACAGATCAAAGATTGCAGAATAACTTAATTGTTCCAATAATTCAGAATATGAGAGATAAACCGATCAGTATTTGAGGCATCAAATAGGATATTGGACTCAGATGTGAAAGTCTTAGAGGAAAATAGAAGACTGGGCGGGGGTGTCTCTTGCTGGCTGAATGGAGCAAGGTGTTCTTAAAAATGGCCCTCAAAACGTTGAGTACAAATGTCCACACAGTGTGGGGAAAGCGGCTAAGTCTATGATACTAACTTTTAGACTTCTATTTCTATCCAACATTCAAGCATATAGCAGATTGATAAGGAACTGTGCTTCAACAAACAGGGCTATTCACCAACGACATAAATACCATAATAATAACCGCAAGAGAAAAAAACCCTGCTCTATAAGTTTTGAAATTATGATTATGATTGCGATGTCAAGCAGAGAGCATTGAAATTTCAAAGGGAGAAAAAATGTATGGCGCTTTTCATGGTGTTTTTAGATCTTTCCCGGTGAGACTAAGTTTAACTTTGTCATGATAATTGATGTATATTTACAGTGGGACATGAACTTAAAGTGGACAATAGCGATATCATGATATTTTGCACTTCCGATACACAATTGAGGCAACTAACCCTGTAGGAATTTGATTATTTGGTGTAGATATCACTAAAACCAGCAAGGAGGCAAGTTTTTTATTCAACTCATTGAATGATAAAAGGCATCAGAAATTTAACCAATCGAGTTTCACTGAGGCTTCATATTGGTTGGCGCATAGTTGGTGTCAACAAGAAAACTTAGTGATATGCACACGCAAACTTAGACCTCAACCACCACCACTCTACAGTGAAGTTACGGAAAACACCCTGAGGCAAATTAGATCTTTAAGAGTAAGAATTAAACAAACCCCTTCAATCAAAATGCACTTGCAAAATAATAATTATCGCACAACACATGTTAGATTGTCCCATCACACCTCCACTAAAACTGTCCACCTACAATATTTCCTGAAAATTGCAGAGTTCAACAACGCACCTGGTCATTCCAGTATAATTATGCAAATCACACATATTCCCAATTGTTCTCATTTTGCACCTTTCATTTTTTAAACACATTAGTCATTGAGATTATCATCGTAACTGCTAATGTTACTTTCATAATATGAGCAACTCTGCCTCCTCCACAATTGTATGTGTTCCCCGAAAAGCCAAAAGGATGTGTCAGAAACCAGACTACAAATCTATCCCTCTCACACCCGAGGTGAAAAAATCACCCGCCCTTACAAAGACATTTACATCTGCTTTCTTCCAGGCGACAGAACCAAACACAGATTGTCACAATCTGTCCTCAGGACAAAGTTTCAAGACATTCGTTTATACTGGCACTTTTGTTTAGGACTTATCCAGGGTGCTTGATATGTCCTCAGGAACTATTCCAGTCAACTCAAATAAATTCATGGATAAGGACTGCAATCTGAACAGAGCTTTGGGGACTAGGACAAGTCATATCCATCTGCATGGACTTCAGAAACCAAAATCAGTCCACAAGTTACATCTTTTTTGTATGAAGTTGTCTACTCCGTCATTCATCATGTTGACGCGAGGATGTGAAACATTCAAGATGCACATCTCAGTCTGATAGGAACTGCATGTTGCCAGAGACAGAGGCATCCAAACTCAAGGCACACATCTTGTTTTAGTTGCTTCAATTTTGACATGCTCCATTATTTTTACAAACCAAGTAAAAAAGACGAAGGGTAATTGCATATCACATTATTTTTTGCAATTTTGTAAAAAAACCTTGGGGTGACAAAATTTATAATTGCGTGACAGAAAATAATGTAAGGTATCGTTTTTTATCTATACTTTGCACCAAAAACGAAAACAAGAGCGAACTTGATTTTGATCTTGGACAACAATCCTTGGAGCAATCTTTTTTCGACACCGCTGTGTCGAGGCCACAAAACAAACACAAAAACGTATACTCTTCAAGACACACAACACTTTACAAACCAATTTGAGACTCGGAGCCTTGAGCTACAACTAGTGTTGATTACTTTGGCCAAGAGGTTCATGTTTGAGAAATTAAGTCGTTTGACTTTCAAAACATGAACACGTTCACCTTGATGTTATGTTGCCCACTGCTTGAAGGGTAATGAACTGACCCAGTTCTTTTATGCTAGGAAGGACTTGATGCAATGAGATGCTTTTTTCCTTCAGATGAATTTGTTATGTCCCCAAATACAGAAACTTGATACTCAGTGAACTTCGTAGTGGTCAAGTCCATTCCAGAATTTCTTTCCACCACGACCCGATGGAAAGGAAGTGTACAAATCTCTACAATAGCTGGCGCCAGTGGTGAATTCATGCATCATGCTTTACACGTTGTGTGAAACTACAACTAGTGCCACCTGTTGGCAAAGCCATACACCAGCATTTCAATTGTGCCACTCTGTAAACAATTTGACCAACAGGTCCGGCCTTTAATGATATCAAGCTCAAATGAAACCCCAGATACTTTCTACATGACTGTTGAGACATCTATCAAAGCGGGGGTCCTGATTACAATACACTGGTCATCAATACATATTTATAAGCAATCTAATAAACCAATGAACTATTGTAAATGTTCCAGGCAATAGAAACCAGAGTGCCCAATAAACGGAACGTATTATCAGACCTGTGATATGTGACGATGTTTATGACCGCCTGATAGTTGAAAACCCACTCACACATGACAATCCCGGCACAACAATACCTTAATATACCAAAGATTTCCCCTGATATCAATTTACCCAAGTATAGATTGTAGGGCAAATGTCTTCTATATTGTAATATCGTGATATATTACTTCCAGTAAGATACATATCTGCCTTTTCCAACGTCATCACTTCAAACACCATAAAACACTGAAACCGTCAAAAAATTATCATGATGCAAATCAACCCCAATTAAGAAAATTAATTAATCACTATTTGATATTTAAACCATATCAAGGGAGAACTGACCTTTTCGTTCTGCCTTTCCTGCGTGCGTCATTCTGATCTGTAGTGTCACTTCATGATTAAGAGGTTCAAGGGTGTGATCACAGTCACATCATCAGGATACTGGAGAAACAACAATAATTTCCTTGACGAGGCATGTCAATTTCAAATTTCGTGGTTTTGATTTAAAACAGTGCTATATACATTTCACCTGAATATATCAGTTATCTACCAATTTTTAAAACTCAGCTTTCATGTTGGCCTCCTTCCGAATATAAGTTTATGAAATTCAATTAAGCTATTTCTATGTTTCTATGTAGATCAATATAATTCCATCAGACCCCCATGGCCTATACCGCAAAACAGATTGATATCAACAGGCAGACAAATTCAAATGAAGTTTTGAATTTTGAATATGTTGTATGTACAATTAAGTTTCAAAATGAACAGATGCTCAAATAATAATCGATATGTAGAGTATGACAAAACATACATGATATGATTGATAGTCCGATTCAAGCAAACATCATTTTCTGCTCTGTTGACCTGGGCTAGACTATCCATCTTGTCATCTAGGGGTGTCAGGTTGTGGACACCTCCATCTACCCCATCTAGACACCCATGTGCTGGGTTAGGTATGGACTAACTTTTGGACACTTCCATCTGCATCTTCCCCTTCACGTCACCTGGGGAGGGGGGGGGGGGGTGGGGGTGTTAGGTCGAACATACTTTCAGATACCTCCATCTGCATTCAACCCCAAAAAGACTTTTAAAGAAGTTATGACCCTAACACAGCATTGTATTGTGACTTTCCGATTTTTGCAATGGGTTAATTCTGAAGAAAATCTATTGGATGTGCATTATCATTTGACATTTACTATCAGATCAGACTGAACTAAATGTCAACACAACAAAGCCTATGACTGTGAAGGTCAGACATATATTATGACCCAGATCCGGGCTGCGGGAATTCCCAATATGAATTTCTATGCAATTTATAGACAGAATAAAGGTTACAGACACCGTTGAAATGTCAAGAGTATTCTTAAAATATTAATTTGGGATTTCCCTTTCATCTGGTTTTGCCATCGGAACTCATGACAATTTCTCGGCCTTTGGCCTTTGGGCTCAGTGCCATGTCCATTCTCATTTTCAGCAAGGTGAACAAATCCATAATTTACTACAAATTCACGTTTGTTGATGAATATTTGGTAATCACTAGACACACCTACGAATTACAATAATGTGTCATCCATGACTCTTGCAAAACAATAGGATTCAGGATTGGAGAATCTTGCGACACCTCCCAAATGACTCAATCCCAGATCAGAGAGAATCCAGCATTACTATATGACACACCCTGTATTGACGCAATCACAATTAATAGGTGTGTCGCAATCCCGATGATATCGCTTTTGTGCTACCCTAAATCCCATCCCAATTCAGTCCAACTGTACAATCTTGTGCAGTTCCCTTTTCTAATGCACAGGTGCTTCAGACAAGTTTATCTGAAATGGATCGGAACCACACTGGCTTTGACTCATCGGACCGATGCACACAAGTGAGGTAAACATCGGCTGCCGCAGGATTCAAGATGGGCCGGGCTTCAGATTGAGCAAGCTGGAGTCCCTGGATCTCAATTAGCCCCATGCAAGAAACCATAATGATGTTCTTTAACCCCAACATCAGACACATCAATTTTATTTTCAAAACAATGTACATGTATATCATTTCTCTCCAAATTTCCCCCTTGATTTCAAGAGGATAAGCAAGGTCCAAAAGGGCGTTGACATTTCAAAGAAGAGGTCACAAGAATGTCATCAGCAATGTCAACATTGGGTGTAACCATTGCACCTGAGCGTCAGTTTCAGATCCCAAAGAAAGACTGCCAAAACGACAAATAACTTCACTAATCCATGCGATATTGATCTACCCTCGCCCAGACAAAACATGATCAATACAACTCAATCATCTTCATTCTATTCTAATATAATTCTAATGAAATTTACTTGCATGTCCAGGTTCGGTTCTGCCTGAGTTACCCTTTGCATAACAAGGGCAGAGCACATTTTTGTGGTCGGTAAAGGCCCTTTCAACTAGACTTTGCATGAGGGGTCACAATTGAGTGAGTCCTGCAACTTTGAAAGGATGGCTTCAATGATATGGGACTATTGTCTCTGCTATAATAGGGGGTTAGAAACCATGCAAAGGCCAGGAGGTATCAGGGAGGTTTGACAAAGTACAAAGCCACCCTGGAGGAATGCAGCGTTACCATGCTGTATCAAAACTGAAAATTACAATCATTGAATTGTGATGCCTTATTAATATTCTAAATAGAAAGGGCTTTGATAAATTGTCACCAAGAAATTTATGTATGAAAGGGGCCAAGTTGTTATCAACACTATCATTGTTGAATTTGATCACATATTGATCACTGCAGAATTCAAGCCCAAACTTGCAGTGGGAAGGTGGGAAATTATTGTACAAATTCAGAAATGGTGTACAAAGAAATTATATAGACACAAAATCACTGAATTGAGCAAATTTGTGGAAGTCAAAATGCTGATGTCGTCCCCTTGAATAAAATTTCACAGAGGACCTAATTTAGAAACTGGCTTGTGAACTTATAATGATGCCAAATAAGGTGAAAAGCCATTCTGGGCGATGGAGAACTCCAAAAGATCTCCTTGCACTTCAAAGGCACTTTTGTCGACCAAAAGAACAGAATTTGACAGTATGTGACAGCAATGCTTTCAAAGAGCCAACTCTTGTCTCAAAGTTACATTGTTGTAATACATGTCTTTCAACTTCATGCAATTCATCCTCGGAGAGTTTCCGCATCACCCATGACGCCATTCGCCTCTTAGGCAGTAACTTTCCCCGAAACAAGATTAACATCAAATACCATACGTACTTTAAAGCCACCAAAACAAACGACAAAGTTACGCCAGCTGAATCAACCAGAAAAGAAAGACTCCAGAACATTCCGTTTGGATAAGATTTCTCATCAAAAACAAACTGCCATCCTTGCCACGCATTAAAAAGTGATAAAAACAACGCTAGGAAAAAAAACTGGTGACATGAGCGCTTCACCACAGTAATTATGGAGAACTATAGCTGCAGCTCTTGTTATGATCTAAAAATAGCCCAGTGACTCATAATTCCTGGAATACGATGTAAACATGACCCAGATTCCCTTCCTGGAAAATCACCGGATTTTCCTAGGATCTCAAGTCATGGGATTCAGAGATCTTTGACAGGTCGTTTTACAAGCATTGTTCAGAATCCATCACCAGCTGCAGGGGGACTACTCATATGCAGATGGCCATATTAAGATTCTGAGAATCTCACTGAATCATGATGACGTATTGGCTTTTGCTAATGAATACTTCCCTAGCCCAGGATTCAGGATTTTATATCGAATTTGTAATTCTTAGAAAGTTGTTACCTTCTGGCTTCGATGTTTTCATTTTTTAGGATTTACTCTTCATCCTGAATCACTCAAGCAAGATCTAATAAAATTCTGGGAATGTCATCACCATCTGCGTCCAGGGCTATTTTTCTCCTTAAACAGGATTCTCAATGATTCTCATTAGCTCAAATCATGATATATTAGCCTTTAACCGTGTGAATAATTAGCAGCACTAGCTGTAATTCGTGGGTTACAAACATACAATGATGTGCATTTGTCCAGTACAAAACGAGGGATCGGTTAGCCCTCACGAACAGAGCATCAGATACTTATAAAGAGTATGTATGAGAGCAAAGGCACTCATCTTCAAAGATGTACCGTAGCTATTTCTATGAATAGAGGACCCCCACACCGGACACTGGAATGTGACTAATCTGACACATACATGTATATCTCCACTTGACTGGACCAGGCACCCAATGCCTACTCCCGGGGACACATCTTCAAAACGGACATGACCGGGCCCACATTTTGTCTCAGTAGCATCCAACAATATAGAACTTGACTTCAACCTCGAGGAACATTCAGCACCACATTTTGCGAATGTAGTCTCTATTTCGAGGTAGGATTTCCAAGAATGTCATTCCTCCCCCTTCCCTTGACTTCGGGGAAAGAGATGACATTTCTGGGAAATCCTACCTCGAAATAGGGACTACACTCGCAAAATGTGGTGCTGATTGTTTCTCGAGGGTGAACTTCATCGCTTGTGTGCTACATGTATGTACTTTAAAACTGACATTAAAGGATTAAATGAAAACACAGTTTCTTTTCTGTGAAATTCCACTTGAAACAGCATGTGTAAGAGATACAGGGAAAAGCTTGTTTTGTGGTTGCAGACATAAGAGGGGCTGCTGAGTGTAAAACAATCACATACTGACATAACCAATTGTCTCTATTTTCATTTTCACATTCTCCCATACAAGGCATTTGGAAAGTCTCTGAAATAGGAATGATACAAAGGCCTGGCTGGCTGCTACGGAAGGATACATTTTTAAGGATCAGCATCCGACAACATTGGATTGCAATCTTCACCCAGATGATTGGGAACTGAACCGTGGACCACCACACAGTGGAATACAGACTACACTGGAACCTCCCTTAGCGGACACCTCTCTATTAAGGACAGCACTGGTCAGTCCCTAATAGAGAGGTTCTACTGTATATCACCACTGCTCCACACCCATTATGCAAGATGAACAGATTTTTAATGCAGCAAAATGATTACGCCTACAGAATGTGCAGAGATCTTAGACAGACACTTCACTGGCCTAACTCACAATCACTATACTACCCACGCATTGAAATTCTTTTCTCTTTTTGTATAAGATAATCACAAACCATCAAATCATATTTAAAACAGACTTTATTGAGAGGCAACCCCTGCTTCAAATAAAGATGAGGTTTTCAGAAATTTGATTCGCGATATCTACAAGTTGCTGTGAAAAAGTCAGTCAAATTATCACACATTTCACAGTTGTGAAGCAAGCAGCATTTGAACAACACACACCAAGCGACCCGAAATCACACCGCACTGAAATGCACATAAAGGGTTAAAAGTAATTTCGATGCAATGTACAAGGTAGTACATTTAATCATTTATAATTGCACCGGCATCTAAGTGAACAATACCTTGCGCTGTAATCACCATCCTAATTGGTACGACAAAGAAAAATCATGAGAACAACCCTCATGCAATAAATTATCCCAATTAAAATCAAGTGATTTAATTGAGTAATAATGAGCGAACTTATAGCGGTCATTGGTTCTTTTTACTGCAATCTGGTAGACCAGCATGCTGCAGCGGGTTACTGGTGGTGCCAGCATCCTCAGCATCTTCTTAACGAGTCAAAAATGATGAAACAAATACTGGTCCAGGGCCGAAGTTCAGATAGACAGCATCCAATGATGAAATTAGAACTTATGATCAGCCGCTGAATAAAATTACTGATTAAAAGTGGCCAAGGAATATGATAACCCTGATCATCAATTCATCTTAAGAGATGACCCCTACCCTGGATGCAGACACAATCACACCAATTCACTTACAAGCCCTCATTACCCAAACCCTTGTCAAAAACTTTCAAATCGACTTGGGCAGACACAACAAAAAGTGATTAGTAAGGCGTCGCTTGGAGTTATTGTCATCTGGTACACCTGAAACCTCAATTTGATAATAAGTTGCAGGTATGGTTCCAAAATATCCCCATCCCTTTGTTACAAACTTCGAAAAATCTTCCAGGCAGGGAAAAGTTATTAGCCTAACTTCCAGGTTTTGCTATGCACCAGTGGTTATCTTTGTCGGGATTCGAGAATTTGATGCCCAAGAGGTACGGCAGACATTGATAAGTGATCAGCAAAATCCAGGGTCGTTCTGTACCCAGAAATGACAAGATCGTTTTGGAGTCTCGATTCCTGACAAAAGCACGAACGGCAAATATCCAAGAAACACCGCAATTCACAACGGGACATTGAGATTTATGCGTCGGACTATAGCGGCATAATAACAGGTTTCAGAATGACGGAATATTTTTAGATGATGCTGGTGCCGAAATGGCGAGTTTTTCAGCGCATTGCTTACCCAGCGTTGGTCGCTTTTATTAGTTCCTGGTTTGTGGGACGGTATTATTCGGCGAATAATGGCCAAGATGAATGTTTGACAAGGCATTGAAATTCAGCCAACAAGGGCAGCTTCACGTGAAAGAATTCGGAAAAAATTTATGTCGGGCAACGTGGGCCGACTGCATAACGTCACATCAAAAGATCGGTGTATTGATTGAGAAGGTAGATAATAAACACGCTATTCAATCGAGGGACAATTGGGAGACAAAAGCCAACGTTGGTCTGACAAGGAAGAGTAGAGGGGCCAGCCTCCACGGTGATGTATGAACGTTCCTACAGTCAACAGGTGATGCAAGAAGCAGGTCCAGTTCCATGTCAACATAGCTTGGTAAAACCTACCAGTACGTAGCCATACAGTTTGTCTCTCAAATGTACAGAATATTTCATCAAGCTCCTACAAGATCAAACTGATCCACCGCAAAGGTAAGGTGGATGAAGGAATGCAGGTGCTCCTGAGGGATGCAAAATGGCTGCTGGGGAAAACATGCGGTTTGATTCTTATTGTCCAACATCTTTTTGTTGCTTTGATTCTGTGGTGAGGGGTAGGACCCAACCGGGGTATTCCTAGACTGACCTAGTTAGAAGTAACTGTCCAGTTCAGGTGGGGGATGCAAGGGCTTTTCCAGAACTGGTTCATTTCTATTGTTCAACATCTTCCGTTAGCTTTTTGCAGAGGTGCAGGACTTGATGTTCCTGAAAGGGCTGGGTTGAGGTTACTGTCCACTTCAGATGTTCGAGCGAGGGATGCTATCTGACTCTTGGGCCAACTTTTACATTTTATACAATTTTCTGCATCTTTGTGTTGTGTTTGATTCTCTTCAGAGAACACAACCTTACAAGGCCGTCTTTTCCTCAAGTGACTCAGTCCTCATCTCTGTTTGGAATTTTTTGTATCCAGGCTAGACAGCCAGTCAGATTTTGGTAAGTCAGCTGTCCTGGAGAGGTCTGCCACAGGGCCCCAGAGTTTCATGGTCAGGATGGTGTCCTTTGGGCAGTCTTCCTCTCAATATTTCTTTAGGGAGCAGGTCTGAAGTACGTGAGCTTGAGTCTGGTCTCCAGCTCCATATTCACATTGAGGAGTTCCTTCTAAAGTGATGCTCCCCTGAATAGGCTGCTTGGGGAAACCTGTGGTTTAGTTCTGATTGTCAAAATCTTTTTATTGCTTCATACATATTTCGAAGCATGTCAAACAGAGACCCACAGGTCTATCCATCATTCAACAAGACCGCACGGCCACATTTCCCACACCTTCCTAAGAGATGACACAAACTGGAGAAAAAAGTTTTGATTTATATACAATGCTTAACAAAAATATGACCACTGACAATAAAGAAATCAATGGACTGTTCAGTCAAAAGCATTAATACTTCCAATATGGGACAGCAGACAACTTCATCTCTGTCCACCCACTCATCAGGATATAGTTTGCAAAGGTGAAACAACATTTCTCCTGGAGAAAATTTCAATGAATTCCTAGTGTCATCGCAAAGAAATGTGTTACTGAGGAAGCATCAAGGAGCTGCATAAAAGATGTTGAAAATTTTTACCACCAATCAAAAATTGTGTGTAGCTGAATAAAATAATTTAAAGGCTATTCAAGGTGAGCATGAAGGGCCTACAATCTAATCTGAATCGAAGCCTGTTTGAATTTCAAGTTACAGAACAAACAGAGTTGCATATTGGCAAACACTTCGATGTCAAGTTGGCCCGCTTTCACGCAAGAATGCAACGCGCTGATAAGAGAATATGAATAACATGACCAACAAAATAAGCGGGGATGATTGTCAAGCGATGTGCAAACAGTAAGAACCGGAAGAGCCTCTTGAATGAACTTAACACTTTTCCAACCGATCATTCCATGAAAGTATATTTGTCCACCATTCAGTTACAGGACACCACGCACAATTCAGGGTCTTGGAAAGATCCCTTCTTGCACCTGCCACCTCTCAAGGTCGCTCTTGGCAGGAATTGGAGAGGATTGCCAAAGACAGAAGACAGTGGAGGAAAGTTGTTGGCGGCCTATGCTCTCTGAGGAGCGGAGGGCTTGACTTTTGTAAGTAAGCGTACATTTGCAGGAGAGGAGGAAAAGTACTTTCACTTGACTCTGTTCCTAAACTTTCGACCCCTTCACCAGATTCTCTATGCGGCAATCATCCACATGCTACAGGTGGAAATCGAGTGCCTGCTTGAGGGGGACACTTTGCTCAACACAATGCACTCGTTCATCATTGTCAACCTTCAGTCAGGTTTGAGAGGTCCTTCACGCTGACATCTTGGAAGTAACGATCAAACATCCCAGCCACACAGAAACGTCCCCACTCTGAATGGCAGGAAAAGAAATCTTTTTTTGACACACCATGTAGAGCAGCCACATGAAAGAGTTGCGACAATCAAATATTTGAAGCTCTAAATTTCAAGCAGAAAGTAGTTTCGGGTTTCAATAGTCTGAGATTGTAGACAATGGGCCTTCGGGGTGCTTTTTATGGAAGTGACAATACTTTTATATTCAACACCCGAAACCTGTGCTTGGCATAAGAAACAGGGGACACAACACTGGACTGAGTTTTACCACTAAAGATGCAGAGACCAACCCTGGTGGCAAAACCTAGGAGACAGACCTAACTGCATACTCAATGATACGCTTCAATAAGATTTGTCACATGATTTGGTCTCCTCGACAAGAAGTCAGACATGGGATTGCAAGGGAATCTGTTTTCATTACTCAAGCTCTGTCTCCTACTTTGCCACCTGTAGATCGACAGATTTGCAAAACATTGAAAAGAAGGGTGCAATCTGCTCATCATCAAGTATCCAAGACTCATTCAAAGCGAATGCGGATATTTCGGGAGTTTCTCGAGTACTCTTGAGGTATGGTACTTGCTGCGTACAGATGGAGTAAATATGCCCAGATCTCCTCACTGGTTTGGGCTTCCTTTGTTGAAGAATTTCGAGAGGGCTACCAGAGAGGCACGGGTCATTGTTGTCGCACAGGGGGAATCGTGTCAAGAGATCGAGTGACTTGCGGAGGTTCTGAAGTCTTGTGGAGGAATGAAACACAAGTATGGACTGATTGCCAAACATGACGTCAGTCTTGCCGAATCGGCTCCTGCATCCAGGCTTGTTAAAAGGCCAAATTTGGATCTGGAGCCGAGCAGCAACTTTTGTATGAAACTTGAAGTCGCCTATGTCTGCTTTCACATCAGGTATGCAAACAAAGCTGAAGGAGCATTCCATTCTGGTCTCGATCCAAGACATTCAGACTCGATTACGTCAAGTAATGTCAACTTTTTAACTTGTCTTGCGGAGGATGGTGATGTTGTTATATATGACAGTGTCAAGCTGCAGAGGAATTTGATTAAAACATACTCGATGTGGCCTGTCCAGAATTACTCAGAATGAAGTAATGAAGTAATGAGTCACTGTGTTCAGCCTGAAGTCAGAAGGCATCCAAGGACAGTCCTGTTTCGGGTAACGAACTCCACTTGAAATAATTGTAGACCAAAAAGAAAAGAAGAAATTACCGAAAACACCTTTTTTCTGATACCAATATGAAAAGAGTCATTCAGGGGCAGGTCAGAGAATGTTTGTAAGGAAGGCAAAGGCTGTTGCATAAACTTGCAATGTGTTCTTTACTTTTATGGCCACCTGGTCGCCGTTTGATCTGAGGTCCCTTCTAAGCTTGTTTAACCATAACTGCTCATAATATCAATTCGAAAAGCTTCTCGTTGACACTAAGGGTGCCTTATCAGCTTAAGGTCTTTAACAGAACATAGTAGAATGAAAGGCCATCGAAACTCAATTGAGATGAAGTTAGTTCTTGAAGTTTGTCAGGCACATTGATTGCATGGGGTTGCAGAGCCAGGACAAATATCTTAACCACCCTTTCATAATCACAGAAGGCTTTCTTCATACCTCACTGGACCCTGGACCAAACCTTTGTGACGAGGAAGAGGGTGACCTTTTGACTCCCCTTCAGCAAGTAAGTAAGCCAACAAATTAATGTTTGGGTGTAACTTCTTGTCTTCAGGTGTTTGGTAGCGCTGTGGGTCAGAAAGGCACCAATGGACTTAACTTAGCAGTGACTCTGTCATACGACGCGACTGCTTTTCAACAAGTGGTAAGTGGGAAACCTGTTGAATAGAAGATCCTGTCAAACCTGGGCTGAGTCCCTGCTGTGTCTACCCCAGAAATTGGAGGTCTTCAGAGGACTTGCTGATATCAATGCTATCAACCCAATATAGTTGAGAAATTAACATCTCTCATGCTCAACACTGTTGAATTGCTCTGAATCTACTTATCATCAACCCATTGTTTCCACCAACGGACAACAGAATTAAGCATAATAATTCTCATGGCATGATGTCCTCATATTCCAACAACTAGTTGACTTCATAATGCAAAGGTCTACAATCATATTTGTTACTCAACAGTGCTTAGGCATATATCTGTCACTAGGGATTGGTTACAAAGCCAATCTGATTCTGATGGGGCATACTGATTGTGTAACAGGTCTATATACCCCCATGATAATTAGCAAGATGAAGAAAACTTGAGTAAATGTCTCACTTGCATTCACCAAATATGGTTTAACAAGAGTCTGTATCAATACAAAAGTACATTGGTATTGCAATGGTGTTGAATCAGTCATGCCTTGGATTTTCACCTGTGCAAACTAATTAATTGAAATATTCACCTTTACCCTTAAGCGATAATTACACTGATCAAATAATGTCCAAAGACCTGAGTCAATGACCACAATGCTAGCTAAAGGAGAACCAAGCAAAGGTGACTTTGGCTTGGTTTTCATGCCTGGGTCAGAAAATACCCTGAAGGACAATGACCTCCATATTTATACTGGTATGCACTTACAGTCCTGGTGCAATGACGTCACATCTAAGATGAACATCTTGGACCATCTCGACATCTCAAGCGTGTCAGTGGGTCAGTGGGGGTGGAGAGTGGGTGGAATCTGAAGATTTCACTCCTTACTTGTAACTCTGATGAACTCTAGAGATAGTGATGCTGAAGGTTTCAGCTCACAAGATACCCTAATGCGCCTCAGTAATCTCATAATTCCATCAAGTTTAATTTCGGGAATTTATACCCTGGCCACTTGGGGCTAGTATTGTTTGGATACGATTCCTATGAAAGGATCTTGCATGGGAAAGAGTAACAAAGTGAAGAAATGCCTGAAGGAAACGGCAACCATGCGAAAGAATTCTCAGTCTCCAGCGCTGATGGCTTTTTTTACATCATGACCACACAAAATGACGCAGAGATTGGTATCTGAAACCTTTTATGGTGTGAGGCCTATCAAGGGACTGTCTTAACTCATCTTCTTAAGCATTTGCTTATTTATGACAGTGTCAAATATTGTGGTTTCTTAATAACACAAACTGTGGCCAAGAATTCATCTGTCCTTTTTCTCAACATCTTTGCTTTAATCCTGTCCTTCAAAAAGACTCAAAAGCTTAAATCTAAGAATTTCAAAGCCATTGGCAGCTTCCCATGGTTTTTTAACTGTTACAGAAGATATCAAACAGGGGCATACTCTGCTTAAGGCCTTTTATGAGTTTGCCAACTTGCTAATTCCTAAAAAGCTTTTCCCTAACCTGCCCACCAGTGGTTAAAAGCCTCTGGCAGCTGCCTTACTGTGTGACTTATCAACAAGAGCGATGGCAGTGAAAGAGGACCTGTTGATCAGCTTTATGTCTCCTGCCTCCAGAGGTTGACCTCTGTCTTCAGGAGCATTACTCATTACCGATGGTGTACACAACTGCCTCACTTTCCCACACTTTGGTAGGTCTGACGCAGCGCACCATAAGCCAGGTTGAGGCTTTTTTGGTGTTGGACAGATTTGGTACAGGATGCATGTCTCCTATTCATATATCTTTCTGTCATTTCTGTACTTTTTCTATTGGCCTATACCTTTAAAAGTTGACAGCATATCATCTGGATCTGCTCAACTTAAGTTGACCCACTCGGAGCCACAAGCACAAGCACATGGAAATGTGAGCTTAAGTCCATATCATCAACACATAGGAACTGCATAGATACAGACATGACATATGGACCTAATTGCAGTGTCACAAAGCCGGGCTTAAAGTTCACTCTAGGTGACACCCCAAAAAGTTTGTCATTCACATGTTCATCAGGACGAATCTAGCAAACTGATCTGCATCAGACTTTTGCACTGAGAAAGGTACATTTTCTCCAGTGATGAAAAAGTATGCCAAGAGCTGGTCGTGCGACATCCCCCTTAACTAGATAGAAGGGATAAGTAGCCATTTGAAGCCTTTTTATACTCAAACATTGCTGATTTTGAACTCTTTAGCTAAAGTAACCACTGCGACAACCTTCAACATGCTCGTCCATCTTCGACACAAACGCATAAAGAAATTTATTTTGTACTATTATCTCCCAGCTGAAGTTCCGAGCAATTATAACTTCCAACTGGGGAAAAAAGTGCAAGGCCTGTCAGCAGAGGAAGCGCTTCTGGATACAATGAGCCGATGACCTAGAAACCTGACTATCTTATTCCTACGCTTTTTTTCTGGTGATCTGAACAGTTAATGAGAAGTAGGCCTGAGTCATATATAAGAAGTAGCAGGCCTTTGCTTGGTACTTTTAACCCATTTATTAGAATCATAAGTGCAACATCTTAAATCAAAGCCCACATGTGACCCATAGTTCCAAGTAAAGCAGGGTATTCCTGACCTTTTTTGGAAGGAGCGTCCTTGTACAGTTGAACTAGAATGTAGCTCAAAAGATTGAGTATTTACAATAAGAAGAACTCGTAACAAAAACATTTACAACGAAACAATGAGCAGACAGTTTATTCATAATCTATGAGTAAAAGTATACATCATATAAGCCTAATTATGAGCTTTCATCTCTTCAGCTGTACAAAAAGATGATCAAAGTCATTGGTAGCCCTTCCTTGACATGAATTTAAACCAATTTGTAGATGGCATAATAAAGTTAGGTAGAACACCAGGTTCTGCCTCCTTTTCATATATTAGTCACAAAATCAGATTATCCTGAAATGCACATGCACACTGCATGTTCATAGCAAATTCAAAGTGTTTATTCCAAGGAAAATTTTCTCATGAATATCGCACCAAGGACCCAACATCTCAACAGGTGACACAACTGGGTATGAAAATATTTAGCATCGATTAATCAATAGAAAAATATTCATTAGTCCAAGTAACAGCGATGTTCCTCATCTAGGGTCTTGCTTGGTGTTTTGTTAAGGAAGGCGAGGAATTCTGTGGTCAGATTCAAATGGGTATTCACGCTGGGATCACGCACGTCTAATGCAGAAGCGGCCCCAGAATGCACGAGCAATGTTTTGGGAAAATAGCGGCGAAATGATTGAATCCTTTTTGTGTTGTTTTTATCATAATTATATTGAAATGACTAGCATTATTTTCATGCATCAAGTGCTTTGTCATTGCTATGATGAAATGACTTGCAACCTCATTGACAATGTGCTTTACCTCTCCATTAAGGACAATGTTTTTGACTGACCATTTCAAGCCAAGCCAAGATTTTCAGAGACCTAAAGAGAAGGTTTTTGTCAACTTCATAGCAAATGACATCAAACATGTATGAGGTGATTTGATTGTTTCTTTAGAAGTCTACAGATCGTGCCAAAACATGATGTCACCAAATTTTGTCACATTTTCAAAGTATCCAACCACAGATAAAAAAGGTTTTCGCTAAAAGGTTATTAAGGAAATCTGTTCATGAATTACGCCACTTTGCCAATGAAAGGGGTAGCAAAATGAACAGCAATCATAGACGGCTAATTGGCCCATAACAACAATGGCCTAGTTCTTACTCGACATTGACAACATTGGAAAACTATGGGAAAACCTAAAGGGAATCACTCATTAGAAAGTCTGAATTAAGAAAGGATCAATTCATCTTTTGGATCCAGCTTCATGGGGTTACAAAGCAAGTTCATGATTCATCCCTTTTTGAATCCATGATTTGCAGCAGTTAACTACAAAATTCCAACCAACAGTGAAAAGATGGTGAAATTTTAGCGCATTGATGGTATAAAAACACTGCCAACATTTCAACAGAAAACAATTTACTAAAACAACAAACCTCATACAATTTTCATGCAAACTTTCCGCTAAAGGGCAACATACCGCTGGAAAATTATCATCTTCGTAACAAGTTATCGATGCCCTACCATTGTTTAGCTGACCCAGCACTGTAGGTAGCCTGAACAATTTGAGAAGCGGCGATCAAATCGATAAGGGAATCTTACGACAATGGATTGTATCAGTTATACCATTACCACTTGATTGCTCTATTAGGTTCGAAAACAAAACAATTTGCGTATGGAAGTATTCCGATCAGATAAATCAGTTAACACAGTTCCTATGCAATGAGTAACAAGCCTTTGTGGTTAATTCCGCTATGATAAACCTAATTACCAACATCAACGAACAAGAAGCACGTACCAGCAGCCCAGGTTCCCTGAGACATCAGTCTAAACTGAACCACACCCAACACCAACTCACTTAAGTCAACATAACAAAATGCCTTATGCATGCCAAAAGGTTAATTAGGCTGCATCCAAGTGCACTGTTAGCTGGCAAGGACGGCACATATTTGTCTTTTTTCAGTCCTGTTTTGATATAAGTCATGAGATCAAATTCCAAGATGCTTGCTTGACCTTATAAACCACATCAGTACAAACAAGTTGATTTTTAGTCAGGATTCCTGGTAGAGCCGTACTTCCCTATTTCTGCTTCCCAAAGCTAATTTTTTCAAAGTTAAATATGTAGATAAACTAATCAACTGGTATATTCAAGCTTTTGACACTAGCCAGATAAACCTTATAGAAAGAAGCAACAAATACTCTTGGTCTTTTGTTTTCAAGGGAACATTACATTCTGCACAAAGACAGGTATCCAACAGCGATTGCGATATTGATGAACAGAACCAGAAGTTTGAAGCATTCTTGTCACATGCCAACAAAAGGGAAATGCAACAAGTCGAAACCAAATTATTCAAACTTATCACTCATCAGCATATTAAAGCACGTCTTCTAATCAAAACAAAAAGCTTTTAATCACAAATGCACGAATGTCATCTAATCAGAAGCTGATCAACAAAAGCACCACTCGTGTCGCAACTTATTAACTACTTCCTAAGTTATCACCGCCAAAGAGAACAAAGTGTCACCATTAGCGATATATACTGGTGCCATTACGCATAAATTAGAACCATTTGAACACTATGTAACTTTTTAATAGCAGTTTTTATTTATGATCATTGATGATTGCATCAGTGGGATTTTGCAACTTCTGTTTGCATTATAGGACACATCCTGTCCCCCTCTGAAGAAATCCAGTTATTGGCAAACCAACACTGTTTTATCTTGTTAAGATGAGAGTGTCCTCTCCATCAAAACTCTGTTGGATCTCATATCCACTAACCAGCCATGTGTTGATTTCATCCCAACTTCACTCAAAGGCTTTGACACTTCTTTGCCCTTAGTCGGCCAAGCCCGGAACTTTGAGTGGAAAAACCAGCTGTTTCCGACCAAGTATGAGCATCCTTGAATATAACAGGGTCATCAAAACACAATCACCTCAACTTGCATGTTATTTACACTCGTTCTGGCAAGTAGGCCTAATACTGAGTGAAAGGCCTATGCATCCAGGTGGGAATGTTGTCAGCCTGTCTCCAACACTGCTATACACCTTACCAAAAATGGGGTGCTGAGTGTCCGAAATAGTGATGTCATAAGGGGAAACTAGGCCTTATGGTGGAGGGACAAAGGAGATAGTCATGGTTGACCAACACACTTGAATGCCTTTATTGACGGACAAGGGGGAAAAAGTTAGTTCCAATGCAAGCCACCAATTTCAGGAAGCATGTATAAGATGCTGCATGTTGTCCTTCAGGTTCATTGCTGGGAAGGTCCCAGAACAACCTTGCCCACGTTCAAAATACCTATTTCTTATCATCATAAATCCAATACTTTAGTACATATTAATAGTTCAGGGAATCTGGTATTGCCCTGACCTCCCTTCAATATAATTATCATAACTTTGAGGCCAGTGGCCTGAACTTAGCGTGCCAAAAATTGTTATATAGTATTTTCTGAAGGATGGGTCAGTGGCCGCTGACAGAATTCATTGCCAAATTGGATCAAGAACCTTCTTAGAATATTTCTTTCATTATCAGTCAATAAATAATCCAAAAAGAAGTTGCAATTGATAGTATTCTTTGTATAATAAAAGTATAAGGAGAGTTCAACATCCTGAAGAAAATTATCTTTTTCGATTTCATAGAAAGTTTGATATCCTTTGAACGATATATCTTTTGATGACATAAACCATCGGCGTACTTGAGATAACCTTCGATCAGGATGCATCATAAATCGCCACATCCCGAGACCGCAATCTCGTAGACTTCCGCAAGCAATTTCCAAGGCTAAGCCTGTTCATTGTACAGTCATAGACATAGGCCCATCATAGGCCGATGCAATTAGTTGCAAGCTCAGACGGTGATGTCATGGCAGCACCACTAATGTACATGTACAATAAAATTGATTCTCTATCTCTACATACTCATGGATTCATATATCATACTTGGATTTTTTTTACCATGTAGTCATCACCAGAGTTGATGGGGGGGGGGGCTGTAGACTGAAGCAGCAATTCTTCAGGATGGTCCGCTGGAGGTAGTTTCCTGGGATGCTGCATATAAAGAAATGATAAACAAACAGCATGAAGGACCTACTGGTGAAATAAACACATGCTGGCAATGATATTTGTTTTATTCATGCCATTCATGAGATGCAAATCACCACTCCCAACAGGTGGTTACATAAATAAAAGGAGCCTCTTTTAATAGTAAAGAGACACATTATTGTCAACGATCATGGTGATATCCTGGATCTGGGCCAACTTTTCAGAGATAAGTCATTTTTTAAAAGCTTACTACAGTTGAGTTTGACAAGGGGCTACCCAGCAATGTCTTGAAATTAATGGCTTTGATCTGGTTCGACACAGAATCAAGAAGAAACTTTCCCAGATTCCATGCACAGCATATTTAACGACGAATAAGGACATGCTGACTATCAATTTCAACATTCCATACAATCATTTAAGGACCCAAAAGCTACATCTCACATCAAGAAGTCTAATCCCCACCTTGGGCAGTCGTATAGAGCTCGTTAAAGGGACTATGCGATTTCAGAGCATAGTCTGTCACAACGACATGAATCGGCAGTGATACACACCAACAAGACCAAAACAAAACCTCTGGCACCATGCCAACTGGGACACATCTTATTTAGAATTGTGGGCTAATGAAATTCAATTCAATAATGTAAAACTTGATATTGGTGAATTTGCATCTAAATAAGGAAAGTATCATCGATGCAAATTCAATCACAGGTGTATAGCATAAAACCACCTCTATAACCTGTATTTAGAAAGTAATTTAAAAATGGTAATTTGTCAATGATATCAACAATTGCATTTTAACATGACCTAACACATGTGAAGGACTTTTCATAAAAAAGTTGTTTTGATTCAAAAGTTGTTTTGGTTAAGCGATCGAAACCAACCTTTTTCCTTAGAAATCGACATTTGATAAATAATCACTATGATGCGATCCCTACCTTCGGTACTTTTTTAACTCCTAGAGAATAATAATCGAATAAATCATACATCAACATCAACTATAAGGGTCATATACTAACACTTCATACATTCATATTCAATTAAGCATCGGCAGTTTCAGGAACAACGGGTCCTTCAATTCTGAGAATGTGTACTTATTGACCCCGTGGAACGAATTCGGACTATGATCAACGCGGATCAAGGGTGCTTCATTTCATGAGTTTTGTTAATTTCAGAGAAATCATCATGATATATGTGGCGTTTCCCAAGCTATGCAATACTCCTACCAAATACATTAGATGTCAACAATCGGGGCTATTTATAAGACAAGGTTAGAACTGTTAGCATATTTTTCAACTGAGGAGAAAATGACTAGAGTCCTGGAGAATTCCATCAGGAGTTCCAAATTGTTTACAAATTAGAACTTTATATCAGCCCTATTCAGAGTTTACAACGTCAGAAATACATTTTATAACTCTTTTATCATCAAATTTAAGCGATGTATGGTGGTTATCAACATTGTTGTAACTAGCACTCGTCCAGCATAACTGCTTCAAAATTGCCGCTATTATTTGACGATATTTTTTCTCAACATCGAACAGCCACTTCCTGCATAGCGCTATATATTGGGGCAGGAGACAATTAGCCTTAATCACTAGGCAAACTACAGACAGAACTACAGTGATTATTAACTGATGTAATAATGGGCCCCATTCCTTGGTATATCGGATAGACCGATATTAAAAACATATTGGTGGCCGGCTGTAATCGTGGCCTGCAGGTCGTTTCCTAACATATCACTTCATCCTTTGGGTCTTTACAAGGACATCACCCTACTGAATGTTGAAACCACTGCGCTACTGTAAAGTAAACCTTAAATCTAATTGGAGGCTAAATGGGCACACACTTATCCAGTGAGTCGGAGTAGCAATCTCCAGAATAGAACAATTGATGGTTACAGAAACTCTCACAAGTTATCAATCATATTTTAGCCATTTTTATATGGAGCTTTATACTGACCAAGGTCTCTGACAAAGCACCTAACGAAAATCGTCTCCATTGTAAATGTAGTTCTCTACAGCAGCACTGGGAGATTGAAGCACCTGGGTTTTGAAAAGCAGCAACTGAGCTGAGTAGTAAAGGTATACTGCGACAGCAAAAAAGGACCACCATCATATGCATGGAAAAGAGGGATTGGATCATCATATCACTGTCTTTAGATAATCCAAGGAAAAGGCAGTAGATATCACATCAAAACAATTTAAGTCAAGGTCGCAATCAGGCATTGCATACCCTGCTCCATGGCGAAGGCTCCATGCAAATCAAAGCATCTATCGACCTTGTGCCTTAACCGAAAACGATTAAGCGGGCTAAATCTGGCCGAGAATTACTGCACTAATATCAGATGATGAGAGACCTGATGAGTGTACAGCACAGATCAAAGCAAATTAGCCCAGTTTTAGATCAACAACAACGTTATTATAACCATGCCATTCATAACTCATTTCATCTGAGCTGACTGTGACCAGCTAATGGGCTTCTGCCTGTGTACAGTCACATTTTTAGTGTGGTAAACTGGGTTTTAGTCCCGTATTTGGATATGATGGCGCCATGACTGACAAACCTGCCCCATTCATTGGACCATTCCCAACGCAATGCCACTCTGCCATGCTCAGAATCCCCACAAAGCTGTCGGCGACGTAATAATTAGTACAACCTGGCTCAATTTGAAATGTTGCAATCAACCCAAAATTAAAAAATTACCCAACAAGACAGATTTGTGCTATCAGTCTACACCAAAAGTGGCAATAGTAGATAGACCACAGATAAAACTTTAATACAAGTAGGCTTAATAAAATGACCGATTGAATCTACCTTATTCAAAAAGCATAACATGATCTAACTTAATGTGCAGTAGTGGTCACTAAAGTTCAATCTTATTATTTTAAACCACTTTGCGAGGGGAGTGAGGGGGCAGGCATCGGACACTTTGGTATCAAATATCTGAACCGATCATTCAAATAGACTACAGATGGAACGAAAATATTTTCAGATGAAGGCTCAGCTATAACACAACAAGGGATAGAATGCTTTGCCAATCAAACCATTCTTCTTTGCTGCAAATAACACGTACTTTGGTGGACAGGTTTAAATCTAACCCGAAGGGCACTCGTCGTGAAAAAGGGCAAAAAGGAATTAAGTGCTAGGAAAACAGCTTTTGACCTTGAGATTGGAGATCTCAAATCTGTTGACTGCTGAGGGGGATGCAGGAACTATGGAGAAAGTTTCACTTTCGATTCACTTCCACACTTGACCTCTGAATCAAGCTCACTTCCACAACAGGAACCTGGCAGGATGCAAAGCAAATGCGTTTCAATTAAAGGCAGGCTCCATTATGTCCAATGTCTTTTGTGTGATTGTTGAGCCTAGCGGCATCATCACATCCCATCTCTGAGAATTCAGAAATTTATCTTTAAGACTATTTTCAAGATACTGGCAACGGCAATAGACGCTTGGTAACCGCATTGCTAAGGAAGCCAAGGAAGTGTCCTCTTGAACCTCGGCGTTTCCGTGGTAATGAGGATGAGAAAGGAAGGCAATATCCTAAAGTTAGTTTTAAAATATGATGAGTTTTTCATTATCAGAAGGTGTAAAGAACTGATATTGGGTAAGTTTTTGGGCAGGTTGCTCAGCTGAAGCGAGAAGACAGGTCCCTTTTCATTTGGCTGGTGCCACAGAGCAACTTCAGATGGAGCAAACAGATCTGGTTAAAGAAGAGAATTATCAGGGCATTTGTCCATGTAAAAGTGATTTGGTTAGTGCAGGTCGTATTGCAGGTTGAGCTAAATTGCTAAGATCTTAATAGACCTCGCATTGGCGACAGCCCATGCACACACACCTGCATTCCTCCAATAACGGTACTGATGAATGCCCTCTTCAGTACGAGGGTTTCTTTTCTGCAAGTTGCAAGTTGCAAGTTAAAAATGCAATTTGCAAGTTAAAAATGCAAGTTGCAAGTTGAAAATGCAAGTTGCAAGTTGCGCAAGTTACAAATATATTCTCATAGAAATGACCCAAATATCCATTTGACCCCCATCCCCAAGGTACTAAGAAATTCAGATCTGTTTATACAAGGGTTTAATTCTAGAATGGATACCACAGTATGGTTACATAATGTAAGCATTTAATTGCCAAGATCAAAATAACCCACTGGCCGATATAAACAATTAGAATGTTGTTCATTGACAAGGTTCTTCATCACTTGGTTGAGAAACTGTTTACATAAAAAAACAAACCTTTATTTGTTGTGGGCTTTAGCTGGTTGAACTTTGTGAAAGGATCCTTGTAATTTTGATGAAAATATATTTGTAACTTGCGCAACTTGCAACTTGCATTTCCTACTTGCAACTTGCATTTCGAACTTGCAACTTGCATTTCCAACTTGCAACTTGCATTTCCTACTTGCAACTTGCATTTCCTACTTGCAACTTGCAACTTGCATATTAGCAACACTCCTTCAGTACACTGCGATAGCTTGACTACAAGACTGTCTCTTCCAGTATCACCCACCTTCATTCAGGGGCTCCCAACAGGTGGATTGCCTCATTCCCTGGTCATGGCTTGGTCAAGACTTCATCACACAATCAGGTGTAATCAAAGCCACTGGAATTCCTTCCATACTGAAATTAAATAGAAATGTCAGAGATCTATTTTCAATTCATCAATATATTCAGTGAGTTTGACACACTACCGGTAATAGGTAACAAGAAATTGTATATTTCTTTGAAACAATCGACAGTCAATTCCATTCTGCTTCTTTAGCAAATGCCAACATGACATTGTTGTCGCTGTCAAAATGGCACAGTTTAGCACCTGCCATCTCTGTGTTGTGGGTGCGATTCACAGTCCCTGTTTTGAGCATATGACATCTTCTTTCAGGAAGCAGGAAGCATCCAAGATGCAGGACAGAGAAAGTTTTGTTCTTTTCGCGAAGTGAGGTAATGACACATTCAAAAGATAAGTCATATCCGCTCACATATGTTTGGTGTTTAAGGGTTATATATCATTTCATTCTGACATTGTGGTAGTGGTGATGAGGTCTTTAGATTTAAGGCATTCATCTGAGTTCACTCTGCCCACACTGCTACCTATCCGAAAAACACTGAGTCCGACTTGCAATTTGACTGAAAATCATGATTGTTATTACAAAAATTTTCCTCGCTGACCCAGAAATCTCACATTAATTGGTTCAACTATAAACTTATGAGATACATGGTAAACATACTTGTATTATATGTCTATGGTCATATCATAGGCCTATGCTGTGTGTAGAAGGCATATACTGGTGATAATTAACCCACTGGTTCAAACTATCAGGAATTGATGCGAGGACAAAACCAATCTGCATCTCTAAATGAACCCTCTTCCTCGCTAGCAATCCATTCCACGGGGTGTCTTTCTGGAGGAGGGTCACAACCAAGGACAGGTTGTGCAAGAGATGGAAAAGTTTGTCTCCGATGTCTCATCCTGTTCCAGAATCAGGCCACAAAGACACTGACTGAACAAACCATTATCAATTTGACACTTTTTGGCAGGTTGAATCCTAACGACAATTTTCTTCAAACTGACCAGTGAACCGCCTGATCAAGCATTAAACAGTGACGCACAATTTATCGCCTGGAAAAACAGTGGGAGACAGCCCCACATACCCTATCCTAATTGGTCTCTTTATCATGTTTGAAACATGAAGGATTAAAATTTCCAGAGATTTGGCTAACATACTTACAAGATCTTAGGTGACATCACATGGGATCAGCTCACACCACACATAGGCTTTTTGTCTAGACTTCACCTTTTGTCACCAAAATATTGGTCTTTCGAGTTTTTCTTTGGAGGAAGTCTGGATCAGAAGAAGGCAAACAATTGATTAGTTGAGATCAATGGTTAACTAGAGGATTAGATCAAGTTGGTCAGAATGGTTCCAGGAAGGCTTCCAGTGGCTAATGCAGTGCCTAAAAGACTAAATATGGTATTAAACTGTAAACAACTTCAGAATAAAGGCTTTTTTTGGAGAAGCTTGGTCTTATTGTATGATACATGTATTTCATAATCTTGAAGCATAATACAAGGTTGAAGTGTTTGTTCTCCTTTAACAAAGAGGAATGATTTATTAAACTGTTCACGATAATATGTGCTTTTCCCCAGTTTGTTCAGGATGATTTTTAAAATGCCACACACAACTACCACAACCACCTGTTGATGATGCTACTAAACAAATCTCCAGCAGACAAATCTTTGCATGGAGATCCTTTCAATTAACGCAAAAAAATAACAAAACGACAGAAACTATTTGGGGAAACCCCATGAAAATATCTAGCGCCTACAGACACAAATTCTTTCACAGGACAGTAAAGGCATTCAAATTGTCCACATCGCCATGATGTTGGTTTTTCATGACGCAATGAAATTCAAGTTGTTTGGACCAGAGAGGAAATATTCCATTCATTTTTTCATTGACAAGTGTAGCAAACGATTTGATCGAGAAGCAGACAACCATTGGGTTTGTTTATCTTCTCTGTTGGACTTGCCCTCGAACTCTAGTTTGGTTTTGCCGTAAGTGCTGTCTAAACACAAACCCAGGCAAGACTTCCAAGTTCTTATTTGCACAACTTGAAATGCTTTTAGGACATTTTTTTGTGAAAACATTTGCAGAATAGCCAAAACGATGATATATTACACTGTGTTATTGGGAAAGTAGAGCTTTTCTTGGTCGAATTATGGAATAGGGTTCAAGGACTGGTGATGAAAGGCTCTCATCAAGGAATAAACCCTCAAAATATATCTATCACAGTCTCAGCTGTCTAAGCAGTTGGTTTTCTTCAAATATCTCAGGCTGGATGTGTCCAGCATATCCGTACAGTAGATCTATCTGATGATTCGAGAAATTCCTTGAGTTTTAACCTGGGAAGGACTAAATTTGAGACAGTGAATGAAATAGCTTCAGCCACTATTCGTAAGGAAAGCAAAGGACTTCATTAACTCTTTACATACGCTAGACCCGCGTGCGTCATAGCGTCAAAGTCCTGAATACACAGCGTCATTATTCTGATATAGTTTCCCGGGAGCGCATCACTGACGCGGCCGTATTTCAGGTAGTGTTTACATAAGTGATATTATCTCCATTGCTGTTCATAGTACAGGACTAAAATTTTGGGGAGTAACTAAGAATTAAATTCCGCATAAACTCATGTAATTTATTTTGAATTCTAACGAAAAGTAACCGAGAACAAGGCCTGCAAACTTGGAGAGAAAAAAATTTCTACAAATCGCCGTAAACACAAAATGTTTATAATAAAAATCTAAGTCCCAGTCACTATCATCACTTCCTACCGAAACATTGATATCTGAATCTGCAAAACCTTCAAATTCTGATCCGGAGCTCGAATCAAATAAATCTATCATAAATAAACCCAGCTGGTCCCGAACAATGCGGCACGTCAATCAAAAAAAAGATTAAAGAAACGTTTAAAAATGGCCGACGAGGTCAACTTCCTGGGGAATCCCGCCAATACATCGTTATTATTCATGCCTCATGAATACTAAATTAGAACGGAGTGACCTGAATAGAAAATAGAAGCTTATCTCTTATTGGCCATTCAAATAGGGTCACCATGGAGCCAGCCAATAAGAAATTACGATACATTAAAGTTGGAGTAGCTTGTAGTCGGCTTGCCGGAGTTTCGCACTGTTTGAATGGAGCCGAGTAATGGCGGCTCCTGGGAGAACAGCGTAAGTTCTTTGCGCCGACCAGCGGCGGCTAGCGTATGTAAAGAGTTAAAGGGAGAAATGAAAAGCTGGTGATGGACTCTCCTCCTTGAAGATGGACAGGGTGACTTGGTGATTAACATGAAACCGTATTAGGGGATGCAACCAAAATATGGAGTATCAAACAAAAACGCCCCCAATTTTGTGTAATTTTTTTGATAAATGTCTTAATTTCTCTTGAGAAAGACAACATTCCTGCAGTAGATAAGTGAACGTGTTACTCTTGGCCATCCATAAAGAGGAGCCTACCAGCACCAGTGCATTTAGTATTTCAGTCATGTCATGTCCCACAGACAGACATGTAAGGAGCCACTTTAACTGTTAATAACATCAGGCGGAAAACCCAAAGGCCCTTAACTCGAGTGCATTTTCATGCCTTGGCAAACAAGTCCATAAAGCCATTCAGACAATTGATACATTGTGTCATGAACTTTGGAGAGAATGTGGACCCTCCTCACAAGAACTTTATACGACATGTATGAGTCAGAGAGTGCTGTCATGAACTGATATTGTTAGTCTCTTATGCTAACATTAGCATTTGATGGAAGCGTTTTACTCAAGGTTCCAAGCAGTTCATGAAAATAAGATTACGACTTTCAAGTTTAATACTAAATGCCAAATGAAGCAAGTGGTTTGGTATAACAACCTAACAAGCTTAATGGTTACACATGGGATCACCTAGAGGTTTAACAATACGAGAAAACAAGTGAAGAGAGGAAGAAAGCAAAAACAAAATAAGCCTTAAGATATTCTTATTTTATGACTGGCAGTAAAGAACAATTGGTCTGAGGGAACCTTCTTGCAAGACCAGTGAAACCAAGAAGACATAGGTCAATGGCCACAGCCCAAGTGACTGCAGGCCTCCCAAAGAAGATACTGTTTATACTTCTGGGTGAGAGTGATCAGTGTGTATGTGCAAGGGGAGAGAGGCAAGCCAAAAGATGCCCAACCTCTGAGTAACTGAATACAGGACATAAAAGAGGTAACACCAAAGTGTTTATGGCTGTCAACACCCCATAGAATGGCAAGGAAGACAGGGTGGCCAAATATGGCACAAACTTCTTAACAGGAAGGCCATTTGGTTTGACAATTTCATCTAATATTGCATGATGAACACAGTGCTTGATGATTGCATAACGTTACTCCACAACCACTATTAGGGACCTAAATGGCTGGCTGCTTCCACTTAGGGCTATAAAGGGTTTGAAAAGAAACCAAGATTTCATCCACGATAAAACTCCACAATTGTGGTAAGTTGATAAGGGTTTTCGAAGCCCCATGCATAGGAAGCAAGTCTGACCTCCACTAGGCCAACTATCGCTACCACTGGGGGGGGGGGGGGGGTCGGGTCGTTGTCAAATAGTTCAATAGACTGATGCAATTGTTTGGATCCATTGCAAGCCTGTAACACATATCCATTCCCTAAATCATCAGATATAGCACCTGGATATAGTAAACCCATCAAACTTAAAAATACCAACACATACTATGCTTCATTTAACAAAATTCTTTGATGGTAGTTCTTCAAAACCACAAAATCTCAAGTCCAACATGAAACCTTTATATCCCAATTAAGGCAGCACAATGAATAAAGGTAGAATTACCACAAGTTGTGAAAGGAAGCCAATGGTCTGCAAAAATACAATGGTGAAAATACCAATCAAAGTTTTGTGGTTGGAAAGGTTGGTTATCCCACTGCTAAGGCTGCCACCAAAAGAGTCCAAAGGAGAGTCAGGTGTCCGGCTTACAATGCCTTACATAACGCTACCAGTGGCTGGAGGTAATCACCATTCTTAGAGCAACAATACAAGGGAAGCCATGGGGAGATGTGAAGGACAGGGGACCTGCAGTGATGGAATGGCACAAAGCCTTCCATCCTGGTGGTGGCCTCAAATTGAGTGCAAAGCCCCACGGGTCATTTTCATTAGCACTTCAATGCTAATGGGATACCCTTTTTTGGGAATGAGAATAGCCTAATTTAATGGGTGCTATGAATAGGTTGATCAAAGAGTTGGTAATTGGATGATTTTGGATAGTGGGTCAAGTTAACTGAAACATTGACAATGTATATCTCCTTTCTCGATAATTTTGCTGTCAACTAAAAGCACTATGATCAACATACAATTCCCTGCAGCCCTCTGAAAGGGTACCTAAAGAGGGGGGGGGGGCTGGAAGAGGGGGGGGGGGGCATGTGACAGCAGGTAAAGCTGTGCCAGACTCCTAGTTCCTAAGCCATTTCTATCTGATGCAGAATTCTGACAAATCTTATTATCAGAACCCTTATAAGGTATGAAATGATAAGGAGCACAAATGATGCTAGGAAAGGGTGGCACAGGAAGCTCAAGGCAAAGCCACTGTTGCTTCAGGAACCAGAAGTGTAATGCAATTGACCGTATAAATCTCGCCGATTAAGTGGCACCCTCCTCCACTCGAGATGTGCATCCGTTTATTAGAACAATACATGGCTTGTTGATAATCATCACAGCGTACATTATGAAAATAACAGCAGGATTCAAAAATAAGTTCTAATTGATGCCGTCACTCCCAAGTATGTCCACAGACCCAATTAGAGCTTCCGGCTCTTAAAGAGTATCCTAAATAGATCTGTTGGCCTGTTTCGTAAGTTTCAAGTAATTAACCTTAATTTGTGCGGAAGTATGTGCACAATTATGATAGACACCATGCAATAACTGATGGTTGACTTAAACATGGGAATGAAATTCGGTGGCATTGAATGCGGTACTAGCCCAAGCATGCCAATGGTACAGCTGGTGATATCAACACCACTGTTACTATTTTCCCACCATACTTGCACAATAATGAAGGGATGAAGGTTAAATGGCCTTCGAAAAGTGCGAAGAAAGTCTCATTACTGATCGATTCTCACTGCCCCCAGAAATAACACTGATATATGATGATGAGGTCGGCTCCTTCCATGACCCGACATTGCATCAAGAACCCCAGGGCCTCGGTCTTGTACTGAGTACCACTGCATCAAGACTCCAAGGGTCTTGTACCAAGTACCACTACATCAAGACTCCAAGGGTCTTGTACTGAGTACCATTGCATCCAGACTCAAAGGGTCTTGTACTGAGTACCATTGCATACAGACTTCCAGGGTCTTGTACCGAGTACCATTGCATCCAGACTCCAAGGGTCTTTAACTGAGTATCATTGCATACAGACTTCCAGGGTCTTGTACTGAGTATCATTGCATACAGACTTCCAGGGTCTTGTACTGAGTACCATTGCATACAGACTCAAAGGGTCTTGTACCAGATACCAAAGATGCAGCAATGACAAAGCCTTGAGTGTCAAAATAGGTGACATCAGGCCCTCAAACTATTGTGGTCAATCTCTAATACAAACTGGTTGAGATAAAATAACTGAACAGCTATTTCTCAACGATATCTCATTAAATACCATTATGAGGCGTCACCACCAAGGTTCTGGCCCGTTATATTCTGATGGTGTAGTGTTTCATTGCCACATGCTGTACCATTGCAACACCCTGAGGACTTTCTCATGCTCCCCCAGTCGCCTCATTCAAGAAAACTATTGATTTTCACAGTTTAACTAGAGCAGATGGGTTATTAGCAGAAAGCTTTGACAATCTTTGTAACTTGACAATAGTCAACTGCAGTCAGTTTGACCTTATCTGTTGGGAAATCTACACAAAATGATATGTAAGAACACTTAGCGATTTTAATTCTTGGGTAAAGAGATATAATCACTATGATTTTACTGAATTTTTTCATCTCGTGTAAGGAATATAAGAAAAAGTTGAAAACTCTTCCATCTGGTATTAATTTCCATGAAATTTAAGTGGAAAGATGCTGCAAGTTTACATTATAATGTAGTTTGTCATTGTACAACCAAATTATAGTCTTAGGATAGCAAAGCTAAAATGAAGATGCCAGAAGACACCTACTGGATATCAAGCTTTTGATACTTCATGACATTTTTCTGGGCTTCATATTAAAGTGAGAATCCACCAATACTCTTTTCAATACTAACATAAGAAAAAAATGATGAGACCTTAACAAAGATTTGTATGCCATTTTACTATTATCAATAAAATCAACACCATAGGGATCAATTAAACTGAAATTACTTCTCCTTAAAATGTTCCCACAGTCAAATACTGTGACATATGGGTAAGACCTGCAGAAGGCAAACAGACAGCGCATTACAATACAGGCATTTGTTTAATTATGGCGCTGGTTTCCCACAACGCAGTTGCAATCATCACCTCGCCACTTAATGACTCCACTCAACTGCTGGGAGATCTTGAGTGAGTCATGAAGTCCCATACCCACCTGTTTAATAGTTCGCACCTCTACTCTGGCCACGGTGTCAGGCAGGAGTTCTGCCCGTCTTGACGGGTACTCATTCTTGCAACAATAACGAGATGGTTCGATAATGTCCAAGTACGAGAAATTCATCATATAAACTTTGACAATGAAATATGTATCCGCTTTGGAGCTATTGTAATGTGGGCGGGAGACACATGTGATTAGGAAAATTGGCGGGAATTGTCGCCAATAAGACTTGATTTTATCTCTCGATGAATTAGTGGCTAAAAATAGAATCAGGTGCGACAATGACAGCAGTCTGTTGTGAAATCGTCAAACATGAAATGGGAAAATGGGCATGTGAACTACAACATTGTAACCATTGGTGGGTCCATGCCATAGAAATAACATGATAATGATAAAGACAAAAGTGCTACACTTGGGGAAAACACAAACAAAAAGATTAATTGTACCACTGGTGAAAGGATAATGTTGTCATCAGCACTATCAGCATACTGTCTATCTTACATCAGCAGTGTGTGGCCATTCGAAAGGCATGCACAAGTACTGTAGTGTCCTGATTGTCCCTTATGTCAGAGCTAATAACCCCATTCATAACCTATGACAAACTTATCAATGAAAACCACGTCAATGACCTTGCGTTCGACTCAGGCACGATCTGGTGAGACCACCTCATGTCTGCCGACAGATAACCAAGTGACGTCTGCCCTACTGATATTTTGAAATCAGAACACTTGAAATTATAGATAGATTTAGACTTTGATAGCAGATATTAATTTTGGGTGTCGAAAGCGAGTCAAGGGCACAGGTGCTCTAATTTGGCTCATATGATCTGGGCTGTATTCACCCAACCTAATTGGTCTGGAGGAAGCAGAACACCACGTTTTATGTAGACGTCTGAGGGAGCAGTTGCCCCTCTTTTGCCCTCCTACTAAATATGACCATGGGACAGTACTTCAACATTTGATATAGTTGAAAGTGATCCATCTTTGATGAAAGCACGGTAGAACAAATGGCTATTCTGAGTAGTGAGTAGTTTGACCCACCAAAATGGGTTGATCTCTTTCAAAGGTGGCCTCCTCACCATCTGATAGATTTGTTCACAAAATATGAACTGATGAAACACACAGTTTGTTTGATGTGCCGCAGTTTCAGCAGTCACAAATATTGGTTGACAATGACGATGACATTCTCACTATGTATTGTACTTTTGTTATTTCTAATGAGAAAACACTTGAGATAGGAAAGCCCAGAAAGCCCAGGACTCTAATTAGGTTACACCTACAAACTAAATTATTGAATTGTTACCGGTACACACAATGCCAAAAACCAGTACAGCGACCCTCTTTCTCACAGATAACTTCACCAGTGCGCACAGAGACCTCATGAGCCAGTATCGACATTTTTGACAAGTGCGCAATTGGTGTGACGTGGAATACTCTGCAAGACAAAAGATCAATTGACTCTTCTTCCAGCAGGTATAGCTCTGTATGGCAGGTATAGCTCTGTATGGCTGGTATAACCAAATACGTCAGCACACAGTGAAACCTTAACCACCTTAAATCATCAATACATCCTCAACCAGGACATTACCGAGTCTGAAAATAACACAAAGAAGAAAAGGTAGACAAAAAGGTCAATATTTTCGAAAGGATAAGTTGACTTTCCAGGAACTATTTATAAATGTGTCCCACTCACGTTTTGATGTATTAGTCAGAAAGGGGTTAAGACTCCTCCAAGTTGTGTGCAAACACCTATTCAATGAAGCTACTCATGCAAGCCCTGCCAAAATATTTGCTAAGACCTCCTATGCTCCTAATGCGTGAGGTTTTCCTAATTTCTGCCTTAACTATACATTATAGGCCTGGTTATTTACCAAAGGGTATCCCGTTTATTTACAATATCTCATAAATGTGTATGAGCAAGAGGGTTTTTGGGTAAAGTCTTCAGAAACGTGACTTCAGTGACATTGTGGACTTCTAGAGCTGTGTCTATAGGCTTGAAGAAGTTACCAAATATCACCTGATACTACGGGCTTAGAACACACAATTTACAGCCAAGCTTTCGGACAAAGGATTTCTACTTAGTTCCAATCATGGCCAAAATATAACTCATCATAAGGAAGTGTGAATGTTTATTTTACAGAATAATGCTAAGAGGGTCAATTTTATTCATCTTATTCAAAGACTTAATCGAAATTCTATGTACTTGGTTCAATTCTATCAAGGAACCAATCAAGCATGGATTATTTATCATTTGGAAGTCATTCTACTGAGCCAAAGTAACATGTTCATCCATCCTGAAGCACAGGGGCTGGAAGACAAATCTGTGGTTTTGTTAAATGTTTACCTCAAAAGGACCACGCATTCTAACAGATAAGTGTATAATAACATTTAGAATGACCACTGACCCAGAACATAACCGAGGACGGTCTTTATCAAAATATTTCCCCAAACTATAAACGACCTTGCCAGAAAATGACCATCTACCAAACTGAAAACCTGCAGATATTTTACATCAGATCAAACAGTTTCTACTCCACTGCCCAAAATCTCTTACATTATGAACCATTAAGGAAATGACCAACAGACCAGACACCTTATTTTTCTCTTTATGACAAGATTTCAGAAACTTCCAAGCGTCTTTACGCAGTTACGACCTTCACGATGACATTTCAATCAAATCAAATCTTTCATATTGAACCAGTGTCAACACGAACCATCCCACTGTCTTTGCTCCTTTCCTTTATGACTGGAGACGCTTCCAGATTTTTATCTCCCAAGATAAGGAAAGACCACACCAGTATTTGTATTGTGACTGAAACTCAGAAAGGGTGATAATGAGGTGGATGATAAAACTATTGAAGCATCGACCATCAAAAATTTGATGATTAATAAGACAACCTGTTGGTTTGGTACACCTCATGGTAAATGACTGTTCATTTGAGTCACAGTTGCTTTGGGTGCTATGAAGACATGGTTTATAGTACTTTATAGACAGAACAGAGTCATGCTAAAGTGCTTTAGAACCACTATTGTCTAATCAGGTCTAATATGAGGCGCTCTTGTCTTAGGTATCAAAGAGATGGACACCACATACAGGGCATGACATCGCAAATGATTGCTTTCGACATAATGCAGTCCAAGGACAAGGGTTAAAATGCCAATTATAGGTTCTGACAGAAGTATGTGGTTAAAGTGGTCAAATTTCTGTCCCATGGTTTTTCTAATTGAATCACTGGGCCAATAAGAGCGTATGTCATTCCAACTCTGGCGTAAGCGTGTAATTTGGGTTCCATCCAGAAAACCTCTTATCGATAAGAGAACCCTGATAATAAAGTTTAATGATGACCTAGGGTGCCCTGCTTACTGACACAGACAATAGGATAGCCCACCAGGCAGGAGTAATTGCACGCTTCTTGGTGTAAAAGGAAACCTTAGGTAGTCTGAATAATATTTTTTACCATAAGATACTGCTAAGGCACCAATGGAGTGACAAGCGGGGTGACAAGTCGGCCCAGTGCCACCTAGCAGCATAGGTAGTCTCAGTGTGGTGAACCGATGATGGCCAGTGGTCTCTGACATTGCATATTTACGGTAAAGACACAAAAGAATCAGGATGCTTTGATGATGCTGATGATGATGACAATTATGATGAAGAACATTGGTTGACACTCTGACTTTGTTACTTCGTCCACGTCTGAAACATGCAGGCCAATACCTTAACAAAACTCATTATTGGGTTTCAGCGACCAATGTTTTGGTGTCAACCACAGGGGGTTAACGTATCCAATCTGATCTGATCTAACTAACTATAGGCCTATTGATCTGACGGTATTCATAAAGCAGGATTCTGATATCCTTGTTTGTTGATAAAGGCCTGATATCAAGTGATAAGAGAGCAAATACCGAGGACAATACGGCTAGACTGACCAATAACCTTCACCTTATGACCTGCCTCCACAACAGTATGACAGGAACAAATATTGGAAAACCTCTAGATTAAGAACACTATATAGTATCATGTTGTCCTTTATGGTGAGGTGTCCTAATAGATGAAGTCAGACAAATCGGAAATGAATGATAAATTTGAAATAAATGCATATGGTAGCTTTTTTTCTAAACCATGAAGGATTGGAACTTAGGCCAGAGCTCTAACATTCGTGATGTAGGAGGAAACCAAAGCACATCCGGGAGGGGGGGGGGCACCTACAACTATCAACCTCAGAGATTACAGATTCTGGGATATAAATGTCTCTGTTTCGAGTTTGATTGCCTCAACTTCGAGACAGCTAGGGTGACTACACTCAAACGTAATCTCCTGATAGACAGTGTCTTCTACGTTCACAAGGACACAGAATTCTCCCAAGGCCATCCCTTCAAGTAGAGTCAATTCTACCAAGATACCTCACAGATATCAGAGTATTGGCTGAGGCAACTGACATTGAAATGCTCAGGGTTATCCAGGATGGGACTGAGGGGACATTATGTAATCCCCATAGGCAATGTCATCTTCATTCAAGGACAGTTCACAAAACAGAACCACTCCAAGGCCATCCCTTCACAGGAAGACAACTCTACCACAAATAAGCTTCCCTGATATCAGATTCTGATGTGTTTAGCTCAAGCAACCAAACAATGAAATGTTTCAGGGTTGTCCAAGATAGGACCAAGGGGACACTTGAGACACTGGCCGATGGAGAGAAGCCCCTGGGCATTTCGTGTTGACATTTCCAATGCCTCACAGATTGTCCAGAGTGACGGGACAAACAGGTTGTCACTCTCCAGAGAAAGGACTGTCTCTTTAAGGGTAAATCTTAAGCCGGAGCTCAGTGTTGGAGAATAATTGACAGCTAGGGTGACCACAATGGAAAATAGTTGAATTGGCATGAGTCAAGTCATATCTAATGCTGGTTGGAATGAGAAGACTATGTCAGATACCAAATCTTAGCTTCATTAGAGAATGGACAATTCCTTCTTGTCCTTGGTACGACCACTTTGTGACTACCCTCTCTCTGGAGAAGCGTACAAAGGCTTGTCCAGAGTTGAGACAGAAAATGTTGTCCAACCTGTTGCAAAAACTTTCGAGTCCTCTGTTCTCATTATAAAAGTGTTGATTCAGCAGTGACAAGTGATCAAGAGAAGAATAGGAGAACAGTATCAATATCCAATGTTATACCCTGGGCATTTCAATGTTCCCCTGTCATGCCTGTTGCAGTCCAAGTATTTGCTGACCTCTGTCATCCACTCTGGTCCTCAAGAGTTTGAACACTTACTTGATGAGTGTAGAATATGAGAACCAGGAGGTAAAATCAATGTAGACAAGTAGGTTCTCCATGCACAAAGTGGCTCCACCCTCCATCGAAGTCAAGCATTCGAACAGCAGAAGAAGAAACAAGTACCTCTTGATTACAGATACCAAGTTGTTTTCTGGAGGTACATGGTGTATCTGTTTGAGAAAGAAGTTTCCAGTTTCACTATTGACACCGGTTGACTTTTTTCTAACACAGTGAAAATACTGATTCAATTTTCCGGGCTGATACGGTCAACGGTAATGGTTTCTCATTTCATCTTTGAAACTTGCAAATCAATAATGGCATTTCTTCAACCATATAAGATATCTTGTGATATGTAATCATTCTTCTGGGTCAAGAATGAGGAGTGGACAGTGAATACTGAGGAAGTTTACAAAAGAATCTGTCAATGACACATTGTCACCCAGCTTGCTGAAAAGGAATGATATCATTGACAGCATTTTATGATATGTCCCACATATTGTCTCTGACCAGCAGAACAACAGAGCAGTGAAGGATCGCTTTGATGAGTGAAACCTGTGATTTGTTCAGAGACATTGAGCTTGTCCAAATGATGCGGATATTTCCTGGGATGACCATGTCCAAGATGAAAGAGATTTGTTGGGAACAAATAGCCACAGACAGTGATCTGTCATCGGTGGGGGCATCACTGACAAGAACCCTTTGAAGAAGATCGGCAAAAGAGATAAGGGTACACGGAGTGCGTTTGCATACCCATAGGAAGCAAGCCTCAGCCAAATGTGGGATCATTGTATTTGCTCTGGCCAAAAGGTGGGATGTTGAGTTACATCGGCTTGGCACAATTGAAATCTCAAACTTGGCTCCCATACCTCCGAGATCAGTAAAAGAGATTGGCCAGGCAATCTGAATTTTGTATATTTCTAAAGAGCCTTTACCAATTGCCCATTTTGGTGACTCTAATGTCAACCACTGACAACGCACCAACCAAACATTTTGGTCAAGCCTGATAAAAATGTCGTGCAGAGTGCGAGAAAGTTGTTTCCACATCGGTCAGCAAGAATGTATTAAAAACGCTGACAACAATTTCAGTAATAACCGACAACTATTTGAAGCTCTCCGAGTGAATAAACAACACCAAAGATTTCAATCTGTGGTGAAGGTACTAAAAGGCTGATTGATCGAACCACTTGGCTGTAATAAATGGTGACTCACTGAATTCACCGTCCCCCCTAGAGTGCCTAATCAGAAAACTCCCACGAATTCAGCATTCTTTTTTAACTTCACTACTGGTGTTTCCAGACAATATCTGAATGTCAAGGCTTTTCTCCCAAAGACGATTTCAACCTAGAAGAGGAAATGGGCAGACAACACTTTTTTGATGAAAGAGTCAATTTGATGACATCTGCTGAGTATAGTACAGGTGTTCTGTAATAAAGATCATCTGTTAATTAGTGTAGTTATAATGCCATCTGCTCATTAGTGTAGTTGTTTACTGTAATGCAATCTGTTGATTAGTGACAGTGTTTACTGTAATGCCATCTGCACATTGGTGTAGGTGTTTACTGTAATGCAATCTGTTGATTAGTGACGATGTTTACTGTAATGTCATCTGCTGATTTGGTGTAGGTGTTTAATACTGTAATATCATCTGCTGATTAGTCTAGGTGTTTACTGTAATGTAATCTGCTGACTGAATTGTCAGGTTTTTCATGTCAATAAGTAGGGTCACTAAAGGTGACCACCATGTCGCCTTGCCTACTGATAAGGCGTAGGTGGTCAATATTGTAGATAACGATCGATCGCAAAGGAAGGCAATAAAGTATGAGTATTGGAAACATGACTAAGAGACAAATTTTAAAAGACGAAGGACTATGCGGGCAATGGAGGCGTTTTTAGCAATGACTCTATAGCAAACAAGAAACCAAAACAAGGATACGATCCAGTGCCCTGAACCTCTAGTGATTTAAAATGCAATGAATTATAAATCTCCCGAAGAATGATCAACAGGCTTTGAATGCGCCTAAGAATAGAAGCCACGAAAATAAAGCCTCTGGCCCAATAATGATCTTATAGGAAATATTCTAAGAAAACGCCTGGCCAACAACATTTGTGAATTCTGAAGGCGGTATTTACGCTACATGTGCACATGTCATGAATATTCATCAGTTCCAGCAAATAGGCCCGCACCATGCAATGTTCTGACCCTCCAGGGCTCGACACAAACACACTTAGCTGAATAATAGAACTTGTAGATGGACATAGAACTTGTCTGAGAGGTAAACAAGTATCTTGTTCGGAAGATGTCGGCCTATTGGATATGGAACAATAACCTCGGCCTATTAAGTCCGTGCCTGGGGTTTTTACCATGTACAGGATCACTGCAATATTGTATTTCCCTTTATGGCAATATCATGTAGGCCCTGGTCAATGTGACAGGCCATGACAATGCAATAGAATGGGATTACTTATTACATTTTGATATTCACTGCCACAATGATATTCATAGGTAATAAAGCCGTGTGTTGATATGAATGAGTTTGGCAGGCTGCCATATTAAATCTAGTCAATACAATGACTCCTCAAAGTCAGAAGGGGATTTATCACCATCACTCTGTAGTAAAATTATGCAAATACATGTACATGTATCCGCATTTTTGTGCACTTGCAAAACTTTGGAGAGCCTTTGACACAACAACCACATGTCAGAAGGCCCTGGTACAACAATACTGACACTGAAGCAACAAGTCTGCACTGTGAACTGCGTTGAGAGAAAAACTGAAAAGTTGAAAAACAACACAAAAAACTTTAAGAAACATTGACCCTTTGGACCAAGTCAACAGATTTACCACACCATTGCATTACACTTACAGGATTAAATCTAGATTTTAGACTTAAGAGAAAGACCAGAGATTCAGACCAGCTCAATGCCTACTTGCAAATCTCGTTAGAATAACTGAAAAGAACTCTACATGTTCATTTTTGTGTGGCTGCTTTATCATATGCGACTTATTGTTACTAAATAGAATTAGAAAAAGCCGAAGCAGATTATAAAGTTTAGATCATTTTGTTTTTGCTTTGATCCTTTCTTACTCCTAACATCACAGCATGGGACTATGCAGTTTGTTATGAGGGGTGGAGAATGGGAGGTCAACACAGTGTGGCATAAACAACAGAACAATGCATATCGTTTATGTTTTGTCTTTGAAAAAGAAAAGTGCCCATTGAATGAAGCAGCATGCATTTCATCACTTGCACCTGCACCACAAATCTGAGACAGGCTCATCCACAGAACAATGCAGAGTCATAAACAGGGTCATAACAAAATATAGTTTACAAAATGTTCCTGATCAGGTGAAAAACTTGCAGTGCACTGATGTTGACTATCAAATTGATACAGAGGCACATTATTTCTGTCGCGGATATCAAGAAAATGACCTCTCCTATTTATGAACCTTCCATCACAAATGCTGAAAAGTTGATTTCGTATCCACACCAAGGACAACAGCAACCCTATCTCATCATCTGCATACTGAACTCTGGTTGCTGAACCTATCAAGACTGAACCCAGAGATTGGACTGAGATTTTCAGAGGCAACCTGTTGAATAAGCTCTTGGTGCCTTAATTGTCACAGCCCCAACAAACATTTTTTTCCCTTTAAAAGTTATTTTAGACTCACCACATCAAAAAGTTTCAAACAAGAGTCACGTGGAAATTTGATGTAAATGAATCACAAGTACCGAGCACGTGGGCTGCGCCACGGCACAGTCTCTAATGATCCCACCCAAAGCTTGGGCCACCGAGCACATGGTCGAGATAACTTCAGAAGTAGGTGGCAGCACCTTTCAGACCATGTTTTTAGTCGGTGCATGGGATTTGTCAAAGAACTGTCAAAAGTTACTCAAAAAGTTTATCTGTCCAAGCATTGAAATTTTCTTTGTCCCTTTTGTTTATACACTGTACACTGTAGCCATTTTAGAAGATGAAGGACAGGAAATGTGTGAAGTGAAACAGACTGAGAGGCTGTCCAGACTGATGCAGCATGCAGGGACCATCGACATCTCAACCACACTTTGTGATACATTTGAAATCTCATCAGAAGGGATTGCAAAATGCAAAATGCAACATTGCATTACTTGGTGTAGGCAAAGTTACTTGTACATATAAATAGATGACTGTCTGATAAATGTGACAGAAGAAAGTAAATGCAGATTTACATTTTGTGGGCAGTTTTCAAAGCAATTCAATCTGATAACCTGCAATGCCTCAAATGCATCTGATGACTTCAACCAGGCAAACAAAATTATTGGAAATGACACAAAATTGAGTAGTAGCTATTAGAGGGTCTTAAAGCATTGCTTCTAGCATCAATCTGGGTCCATTATCAATACCGTAATTCATGACTTTAGGACCCTCGGGGTTGTCAACTAGAGAATGAAAAGTGCCCTGGCTATTTCAAAGGCGATTTGGATATTTAAGTTGAAATGAGATAGCATGACGAGTCTGACGAAGCTATCCGCTATTCCTATCCCCTTTGATCCGGTCCAAACCCGAGACTAGCCTGAATGGACTTTCAATTTTAATTACTATGCTGCACCACGCTGGACTCTGACATTAATCAAACATAAATCAAGCAGGCTTTTAAGGATGATTCAAGATGACAAGATAGAGTATCATCTTGGATCGCTACACCTATTGTTTGCCTCACAAACCCCTCAATACAGCATGAACAACTTTTGTCTGACCAAGATGTTTGGAGACAAAGTAACCAGTCGGGTGTGGAGACACTTCAAATCTCTTACCACTACAAACCAGACATAAACTAGGTTCTTAAACTTGTGCCCTTGGACATTTTGAAGGACACTATGTGAAGGACATTAGTGGGCCTCTTGGATGAACCTGAAACATCATTCAGTTTTGACCAGTAATGCTTCCATATCAATGCAACTCTGCTCCTTTACGACCAATTTTGAGGGAACAACTTGATTCGAAATCTAAGACGTTTATCATACAGCAAGTCTACAGACATTTCTGAAAGGCAAACTGTAGGACATACTTCAAATTATATTCTTGATAATGATTTATATATTCTTAATAGTTCAACAGTGATGGTGATCACACAGCTCATCACAAGAGACTTTGAAACAGAGTATACCATTTTAACAGTTTTTGTTCCGAAATCAGTGACTGTGAAGTCATTGGATGGAAATGATTTTATACTTACACCATGATGTAACTTAAGCCACTTTGAACCTATATAAGGCAGTCATTTAGCATAAGTTCTGGTCTGAAGCACATGAGAGGCCCACCTGGGGGTTGTGGTTTGATGAGTGTACTTAAAGAAAAAAAAATCTGACAAGCTTTTGAGAAATCATGGACTTTACCAAAGAATGGCATGAAAGAAGTCAATTAAGCACCTGCAAATTCTAAAAGTGTGTATTTGTACTTTATCATGTAATTAAGGGTACTTTCTGAAGCCTTTGGGAGTTATAATTTACAACAATATAGCCAGGGGACATTGGACACTTAGGTAGAGTTGACATAAGGATTGTCTCTTTGATGAGAGTTTGCTTTCATGGGTGTTTGTGTTTGGCTTTATGAATAATCAATCACAGAAGAAACACAAACAACAGCTAAAGATGCCTTTAACAAGTTAATCTAATTAAACCATTTCTGTAAGCTCGCCCAAGAGCTTTCATGATTTCAAAATGAAACCACTTATGGCAGGATACAGTGATGATATCAGCAACAACTTGGAAAACAAAGAACAGGACTGGCCGAAAATCAGTGAATGTTTTGCCCAAAATCAAGTTCAAACTGGCCAAGATGAGACCCATGAGACAACCTCATCATCAGTCGGCCATTCCAGCACACAGACATTCCTTTAAAAATTGCATGATACCAACCCATTAAGATGCCTGAAAAGGAGGCAGCACTTTTTTCATGTTTTGATGAATAGTCTTCTTTATATTGCACTGGTTACAGGTCAGTGACTCCATTGAGGAGGACTCACATCCAAGAGGCCATGCACAAAAACACAATGTGACTATTCCACCCAATAAGACATACCAGAATAGCACATTCGCAGTGTTGATCAAGAGGAGAATTTTCTCATGTTAAGGGTGAAACTACTTGTAAATCTTCACTGAGATTTGATAATGCATGCTATTGTGTATGACATGAATGCAGAGGATATACGCTCTGCAGCACAAGAAAATCACTTCCAAGTGAATTCTGCAGTATAAGCATCAAAATCCAGTTTCATCACATTGTCAATTGTGGCTGGCAATTTGGATTTAATTGTTTTGCCAGAGGACATTTTGATTGGGAACCTTGCATTGCGATCTGGAGACCATGACAGAATGGTCCATTTGAGATAGGAAACCACTGAATAACTCATTGGTGTGGCTCTCTCTTGGCGTGTTATTAGCCTCTAATTTGACATCTCTCAGACCATAATTATAGGATTTAGCGGCTAATGAGGGAAGCCAATGACATTCCTGAACTGAGACTTTCTGATTCCACAAGCAGGCATTCTTCACCAAGTCAATTAACGGATAAGCTAATGATCCAGGCATAGACATATTCCTCATCAATCAACAGGTTGCAAAGACTATGTCCAGAGACAAATCCTCTGTTACTTCAAAGTGAAAATGAACAGAAAATTGCAGCAATTAACAACTTCTCACCAGAATGTTGATACAACACGTTATAATGAATAGAGCAGTAGCATTGAAATTAAAACATATTAAGACACAGATTATGACAGTTTCCTTTCATTTTACGAGTAATTTTTCAACACTTTTTCAATACAAGCTTTTGAAAGAAATGTAGCTCAAGGAAAGAACAATATCTGGTATCTGGTAGAGTCACAAAAAATTTCACACAATCTTTCCTAAAGGAATTTTGAGGAGCTAATTAGGATCCTTAAGTGACCCTTACAAGGGTCCATTTGGGTCCTTTGATTCCCATAAGAATTAACACAGCTTCTGTGAATGAAAAGTCGTAAATTGTTCCACAAACACAGGAAATATGAGGTGCTAATTATGTAGTACTTCATCAGCCTTCAAGTTACTTAAGAAGTCAGAAGTGATTTCCCATGGTTTGTGCCATTCTCAAGTATGAAATCACGAAACAATTGGAAGGGAAAACAGTGTGGGAAAGGGACTGCGATTTGCGATGTCAAAAGAGGAAGTGATTGTAAAGTGAAGGTGCGTGACAATGGTGTGATGTCAGAGTTAATTACAGCCACTGTTTCATCATTTCCTGTGGAGGATGACTGCTGAAGTACATGTAATTGCAGTGAATTAGTGTGACCTTCAAATTGGATGACACGTTCATTCAATTGCTTTTCCATGAATAGGAAGGGAAAAACTATTGCCTTTGATCGTCAAGATTGAACTTCAATGAACCTAATCCTTGCCAAAGACTAACTAACTCTTGTTGAACATAGTCAGATTGCCTCAATGCCGTAAACTGAAACTCTACCTAAAATTCAGATACAAAATTTCATGCTAAAGCATTTTGCAATGGATGAGGTAGACACCGCAATCAAAAGATACCCTTTGGTGGAATTGGCAAATAAGATTTATCAGCACAGAAAAAACGAGAAGTGCTTTTATCGAGGACTAAATGCACCTCAAGTATAAACACCCCTCTGGTCGAAACCTTCGTGCTAATGGCAAATGCATCAAGGGATGCGCAATCAAATTAGCTATGAAAATAAGACCACAATGTGCTCTTAGGCGCAGAGATCTAGGGTTCAGATCTTATGACAAAACGGATGACCCATCATCAATATCGATAGGGTCGGTGTTTATCTAGACCATCTAGACACACCATCAACACAATTCATAGATCACAATCCTGACCCACAGCCATTTATAGCGTAAACAGGGCTAAAAATAACCGAGATTCTGGAACCAGCATCGTGGGAAATCACAACATCTGATGACAGTGCCAACCTGTTCTGATCAAGCTGGTCACCCACCTGTGACGGCCAAAGGGGCATCATTGTCTTGGCAATGACAATAATTCTTCATAACAAGACAGCATCATGAATTGTGTTATCTCACATATGAATTACTGCAAACCCAGTCAGGAACGGTCACAAGACAGTACCATGCACTGTGTTCTCTTCTGGTAAGCAATCACAGATGAATTACTGCAAATCCAGTCAGGAACTGTCACAAGACAATACCATGCACTGTGTTCTCTTCTGGTAAGCAATCACAGATGAATTACTGCAAACCCAGTCAGGAACTGTCACAAGACAGTACCATGTACTGTGCTAACTCTCCTTGTGTAAGCTGTCATAACCTCGGTCAGGAACTGTCCTAACTAGCAGTCACGGAAATAAAACAACAGAAATGCGACTGCCATCTAAAAGTGGTCAAGGGTTAAAAGCCCACATATCTCTCTAATAATGTGCCAAATCATGCAATCAGAATGATAACTAATTGAGGAAGTATAAATAAAGAGCAATTTGAGAGAGAGGCCATACAAATTATGAGCTGAATGACACCATGAATCTAATCACTTCTAAACACAATTGGGCACATGCAAGCACGTCGGCTGCAGATCAAACATAATTGGAGAGGATACAATCAATAGATGGAGGGGCGGAAGTAGCAGCACTTAGCGATACATTAGCTTTGTGGCTTCAAAGTTTTAGAGAGTTGTAACCTCCTCCATTTGTAGTGAGATTACAAATATCATAACGTTTGGGGAGCTATGAGCTAGGAAGGTAATTTCTGTTGAAGTCAGAGTCACTGAGCCTATATGGCACTAAGCTAGAAACCTAGAAACTTAAAGGGAACACAGAAGAAGAACTCAAAAGAGAATAAAGCAGACGGAAGAAAAGCAGGCAATTTTTACTGAGGCACATTTAGATTTCGCCAATGTCACAGCCCTCCTTGGGTTAATATGACAACATAGTAAAGAGGATGAGGAAATTTGTGATAAATATTAGCCAGCTGGTTAATCCATGAGAGTCAATACACAGGAAGGGAAAGGTCCGTAGGGTGTTTGGTCCGTCCTTGGTCATTCAATGGGAGGTGGTGCAACGTGAGGGCTGGGTTCCTGATCAACACACACAGCTGCAACAATGGACATCCGATCATCACACTGAAACCCTTTTTGATCCCTGTCAGCACATTATCACACTAATGTATGCAGCTGTCAGCTTTGTTTTGAATGATATTTGGCGCATTATTTGACTGGTTAGCTGTGTATACGGTGATAAGAGAGAAGAGCAACACTCGACAAATTTGATATTATTGTGGTCATGCACTGGTCCTTCTCTTTTTCATTGTTCACCTGAGCAACAAATAAGACATTTTCCCAACACAAGCAGTTAGAGCACCTAAACTTCTTCAGCAAAGGGTTCAAGTAAATGAAATGTAAACACAGACCAGCAAGGAGAGGGTTAAAGAACTTTCAACAGAGAATGACAGGATATGCCCCAGGTCAAATTGTCCACCTGGTTAATCTTTGGGACAACATTACAAGACATACACCCTCAGGCAAGAGCACACATCCTTGAAAGTAGCCCAATTCATGGTCATTCATTCAACCCATTACATCACCTAAGAATAAGATGGATCCCTCATAGTCATTTCTGAGGACCTTCTGGTGATTGTTCATAGATAAGCTATGAAAACAAGTAATTGATAAACATATTTAAAGTAGATAGTTCTAAATTCTTTTGTAGGTATATTTTCTTTAAGGAAGGGTGAAGCCAACTACAGGGCAGGGCAATGTATTTTGTTTCTGAATACAGTTATGGCCATATCGGTTCCATTCCGACTCTTAGGTTTTCTTGACCTTCTTCTTCATGTACCAACTTATACTTCACCAGGACGTTGGGGGGAGCGTACCAAGGGTGTAGCGATGTCAAAGCCTTTGGGATCTAGATGCAGAGGTTGATCCGTGCGATGGAATTGCTTCAACATCAAGATTGCATAACTCTCCACTAAGAATGGTAACACCAGCAACCACATCTTGCAGCACATATATCTGAAAGGGCAAGAAGCAGTAGTTTTATCACCTAGAAGTAAAGGACTCAAAAGACTGCCAGGCCATTTAAAGAGAGAAAAGTTTTAAGGGCAACAGGTTGAGACAGTAGCAGCATATTCTCAGTGAGTCTACAATAACTGCGGAGGAAAGGACAAGAAACGAACCATTTACAAAACCAATCCTCAAAACCTTTCTCAGGGCAGTAATAGTTAATTGACTTGTCAAACAAGACCCTGAGGGATTGCCTCAGCATCTTCTCGAACAATAACATTGATTTGTGTTTTTTCTTCCCAAAGCAAACTAATGACACCCAAGAAAGGCAAAAGCAACAGGCAGTTCCCCCCCATTCAGGTCTAGAGGCAGGTAGTGAGACTAGGACAATTGGACAATAGCTGGTATTATCTAACTGTGTACAGGAGGTAAACAGCCCAACCACTCCTTAGGAAATCCTCATGAAATCCTTTCAAGTTTTATGCTGATGAGATTTCTTTGCCAAGCTTTCTGAGCTTCACCTGTGTAATCAACCTGTTTGATTTATCACATTGAAAGCTAGGAAAAGAGACCAATTTGTATCGGCAAGTTCAGCCTAAGCTGACCAAAATCTGAAACACATTACGTACAGGCTCCATGTAGAATCAACATGTGGTCTTCTTCTTTAGCTTAAATATAAAAGAATGGAATCGGTCAAGATAAAGAATGAAGTACTGGTAAATAAATTAAAATCTGAGATAGAATTTGACCACAAAGCAAATAAGACTCCACTTTATCTTCAGGTAAATCTATGTAATGACTTATCCTTAGAGCCAACATTGTGTCATCAAATTAACTAATTCAAATACTAGAGAGGTCCTTTCAAAGAAGCAGTGGTCAGATAAATGAAAATGACTCAATGTCAGAAAAGATCTTGAAGATCAAAGTGACGAACAAGGATGGTTGTCTGATCAACCTCTGAATGGGACATTTGACCACCAAGAGATTGTCATATTATCCTACTGGGGGGCGTCAATGACTGAGGGGACAGCAGGGGACGAGCAACTGATGGAATAACACCACCAATAAGTGTTAAAGTACCGAATGGTCAAGTTTGACAAACATTTTTATCGATACTGACAATTTTGATATTGAACTTCCACTGAAAATGATCTTGACCAGAAAAAAGATCATGAAGTGTTCTATGTAGCCAACATGGAGATGAAGTGACCACTCATGCTCATCTATCATTTACACTATCTTGTCAATGTTTGCCTAGGACAATCAAGCCAGGCTGCCTTGGGGGCAGGTAGACATTTGATTTATGATAACCCAGGACACAGCAAAGATATGGCTTACACAATCAACATCCGGCATGGGAGGGGCCACGCCAAACACAATTTGAAAAGAATTTTATTGGCCAGCTTCTTGTGTTGACAATAAATACCACCATGTGATCGGCATAAAAAGTCAAGAGATGTGCCCCAGTGATCATGAATAAGATTTGGTTCCACAGACCTTTGAAGGTTGCAGATGAATATGATTTATTCTTTTCACATCATGCAAATATTTCTCAAAGGTACATTTTGTGGGCTGTCGAAAAATACTTCCTCGCTCGGCCTGGATGAAAAGCTTCTGTTATAATGGAATTAAGACATAACAAATCCTTCTCATCACTGAGTGTTCGTTTTGACAATATATTTGTGTTGTTTGATTCATGTCTTCCCAAATTGATCATGGGGACAAGGACGACAACCAAAGGCTGGGATAAGACCGCTTTAAGAGATTGAAAAGTCATTACATTTCTTTTTTTAGTTATCTCTCTCCCACTAGAAGAAAGATGTTGGCGGACATTGAATAAATGAATATGACATTCCACACAGGCATATTCTTTGACTTGGAAGTTGGGACTCATCACTTCCAGGATTTGAGCACGGTTCTCAAATCACTACACCACCATGCTGCCCAATAGGGGTTAATGGTGCAACAAAAAACGCCCTGGGGGTGTGAGAGTGGAGCAAATCAGAGCCATGAAACCCTATAGAAAACCAGTGAAGCGCACGAGGCATTATACTTATAATGCTACTGATGCAAGATATTCTAAAGAAATTTCTTTAAGAATTTTTACAAACAAAATACTTCATTGATTCAAGTTAAATAGCTTTGGATGCAGAGGTTTTGAATGGACAGGATGTTTGGTCTTCAAGTATAAAAGAATTTAGTTGACAAAAGGTACATAAAAGCCAAACTTTTTTGTGAGGAGGCTTTCTCTGAGAATTATCCCAGAAAATTGAAAAGGTAAGAGGAGAAAGAATAGGCAGGAGAATAGAGTAACGTTTCCAAAGCAAATTAAGCAATGTTGATTTATACTTTAGCCTTCATAGTAAATCACAATTGTTGGTCCAATTGGTGGAGTATAAATATTACAAGGATTTGTAAGGTCTAAACATTGGACATAACTTAAGTTGACACAAGAGATTTTAGTGATAAGTATATCGAAATACTTTTTGATGTGGAGATGTAACATTTCTAGTAAACACACAGAATATGTTTGTATTTTGATAAAACATTATTTGATATGGAAGAAACTTATTTCTCAGTTGGTTAAATGCTCAAATTTTACAACCATCAGCTACTATACATGTATAAGTAAATAGTAATAACCCATTTTTTTGGTGGGAAACACTAAAGTTTGCATATAAATATGACATCATCGAGTTGACTGAGACAGTACCAAAGCTCAGCAATCAAATTGACTATATTGGAGAAGTTGTCATATTCAATATTCTCACCAGCGAACCCATAATAATGTTCTAGTTGCATGGTCAGTGAATTAATGCATCATCATCATCATCATTGTCATCAATTAAGGACAAGACTCCATAAACAGCAGACCAGGTGCAGATAAGAGTGATGAGCAATGAGCAATGAAGGAAGTTCTGCTTCCCAGAATGTCTTAATCTGCCAGAATAATTTAACAGTCATATCCTGCTATTTCCTATATTGATTAGTCTCAAAGGACCAGGTGACTAATTTATTTTATGCTTGATTGCATAATGTGTGGGAGTATAGATGACTGATTGGGCATGGCCATGAAGATATAGCTTAAAATGTCATAGCGACTGTGACATCATCAACGCAATAATTTCAAGCTGGTCATAAATTTTGAAGACATTGCTACGGTAAGTTTGTAAATGATGTCATTAATCTTTGTGACATCATCACTGCAAAAATATCGAATAAGCTGTCAACAATGCACGATATCCTGAATACTGAAAAGACCCAATTGATATCTCTTCGACTGGCCCATCATCAGGATAAAGACTTCCACATGATCACTGTGCTGTCGTATAACCTCATCAAAACAAGTTGAACGGCTTCTTTTTTCATGGTCCAATGTATCTTTGGCAACTGGGTCCTCTCTTCCCAGCATCTTTCTATGGCTAGCTGTCCCCATTAAAAAGTCTCCTCCCCATAGCCCATGGGGGCAACCTTTCTCCAGTATAAAATAATACTTGCTAATTTCCCAACAACAAAAACCTCCCAGGCTAAGCTGAAGAAATTACAGTAAGATTTCACTATAAGGACAAAATAAGAGGTTTAAGCTTGGTTATTTTTGAGAATTTCCACCTCATTTGATGACATCAAAGTCCAGACAATGGTTGCCCAGTATCAGGTCCTGGCCAGAGCCTTCAATTAGGGTCGGGTTTATTTTTGAGTTGTCCACCTCATCAGCCAGCATGAATAGGAGACACCATGAAGCCTCTTGAGTCTCAGTAACTGGACAATGGGGGACACATAATACAGCAGGTTCATTGCAGGGGACCCACCCCAATTAAACATCAGGGGGTGATGACCACTCAGGTCATACTGTGGCTGTCCTGGGCAGCAACTCTTACCTGGACCCAAAGCGCTTTTTAGCTATTTCAGTTTTTTATTTGACCAGCGTCAGACCATATGAAATAGTGCCAGTAAGATAAGAATCGCAATGAAATGCATATAGTGAACTGATCATTTCTATGGGCACAAGTGCAGATTTTCGCCTGTACTGCTGCCTTGATGTGTGGGAATGTTGAACTCAACAAAGACAATTTGAATTTATTGGCAATGACCGATGCGTATATGATCAATTGACTGATAAAAGAGCATTGACCCAAATGGTCTGATGCAAACCGTGTACAAGTTTCTCCCCAGGACAATCTTCGGAGGTATTTCTGATTTGTTGTCTCACATAATTGTGTATGCAAGCACCAAGAGTAATTTATTGGCACAATCAACAGATCAGTCATGCCAAATTTGTTGATTTAATGAGACAAAAGTATGTAATAAACCAATTTTGAACATCAAAACAGAATGGTTGTCACTGTAAAAGACTGCCATGGAAAGAAAGTGAATTTGTTCCCCACTGGTTGGCGCCATACCCCTTGACCAATGGATCATCCAAGACCATGTAGTAAGGGTCTACCGGTTGTACTCAAAATCATTCTAGCTGAAGCTAGAATCAAAGGGCAATAACTGATGCAAAAAAACAGCAGAAAAAGACGAAAGACGGGTCAGGACTGTACCTGCCAGGACTGAAATAGAGGGGTTATAAGTATATATTTGGGCTTATCATAACATGTGGAAAAGCTTTTGATTAAAGACGTGGAAAGCTTTCTATTTTTTCTGGGATGCCCTGTAGCGCGGCACAGCCACAATACCATGAATACCATGTACCATGATGAGGCCAACTCGAGAGGTCGAAATAAGTGTGATGATAAATTTCAAAGAAAATCAAGTCTGCTATCTTGAATTGGAAACGATATTACCTCATTCCAAACTACAGCAGATGACGTTCACGAAAATCAGCTGACAGAATTTGCAAGTCAAATATCATGAAATATTTCTCCAACAGATGCCACTACCAATAAAAGTTTTATTGGCGGGAACCTTTGAGGATATATCAAGTTTAATAACACCAGTGCTGCCACCTGGACACATTCAATGGAACTGAACTTCTTCTGAAACAGGAGCTGGAACATTGCATGGGGAGGGGGAGGGGGGGGCTGCATGATAAGGGATGACCTCAGAAAAGAAGCCATGTGGTCCTGGTATCTTAAGTTCAAGTCTGTGTGGCACATCAAGTCGCAGTAGATGGTGCGGTGACTACACGTTCACAAGGATCTTCCTCCCTCACACTGTCGCCCATACCATCTGAGCTCAAGTGCAGTGTTTATAGCAGTGTGCTGTATGCATAAACTCAAAAATTGAGATGTAATATTGACATATGATAGATTGAAGAGGTAAATTATATCATGCAGGGTGATTTATTTTCAAAATGGGCCAGATAATTTTTTTCTGACCCAGTTTAAATCCACTCAAGGACCACTTCAAATGGTATCGATCTATGAATAGAACTGTAGTCTAAATATAGACCTCAGTCCAGAAATAGACATCCAAAAATTTTATCGCCAAAAATGTCTGGCCTCAATCTTTTGGTTCGAATGTTAGTTCATGCCGATCCCCTGTCAAGGAGGAGACTTTAGGACTGATATTCACCGTCGATAAGTCGGCATGATGTTAGTACTGCTTGTTCCAAAACCTCAGAAATACATGCAAGGGAACATGGTTGGTCAATTTGCCAGCTGCAATTAATGAAAGCGAAGAAAAATATTATCGTTTCCAGGAGAAGCAGTTAGCACAGAAATCACAGCCACCAGAGTTGGTTCCTACAAATCAAACAGACACAATGTTATCTTGGCGATCAGATTATCATGGCTCCAAGAGCAGCATGCCACGTTCCTCTCAAAGCATATTTCTGACATGACATCACCCAAGTTTTATTGCGCTATTATTGTTTAATGATAAAGTGAGATAACGGCATCCGTGCTCTGATATTTGATGATACATTGTTTTAGCTCAATTAATGAAAGTGTTTTCTTCTTTCTGTTTCAATACAACATCATTGAAAATATTCCTCAGACAACCCGTCACCTCCAGTTAAATTAACTGTATCTACTTTCTTTCTATCGTATTGTCATGGGGAGTAATAAGTGTCTTTCCAGACAACGAATGTCATTCCGAGGATATTGCTGAATTCATGCAATTGCTCTTTTCCTCGCAAACTAATGACTTAACTGATGAAACTATTGTAATTTCATTTCATCCAAGGTCAGCCCGGCATGCTGAACAGCTCATGTCTCATGATCACTTGGTTTTCAGGACTTATAATACGTAACCAGTCTGACAGTCAATGTTACAGACTGCTAACTGGCTCTTGTCTGGTCATTTAGGCTAATCATTTTCGCAATTAAAAGCACCATATCCTGTTGACAACTGTAGCAAAAATTCCGACAGACTCATCAATCATAGCCAACAAGTTAAACAATGACCTGCATGAAAATTAATGCATGATCATACAGTGATTATGTTATAGCTTGCCATAAAGAATATGCAAGTATTTTTAGCAATACTGTTTTGCCACTGTACTGTAAAACCAGTCAGGAGCGGCTGTGGCACCTCCTTCAATGCTGTGATGGACCATACCATCAAAGGAGATTTAGAAAGTTCTGACGACTTCTGACCGATGAGACCCGAACCTCGATTTTGGAAATAAAGTCTATCGTTTTGTAACTGCGTTTTAGACAAAGCTGGGCGCCTGTTAACCCTAGAAATGCAGCCAGAAAATAAGACACTCCAGAAAATAGATGGATCAATAAGAATTTTCACATTGTAAACTCAGAATAAACACACAGATAGCGTTATCAATGTATTTGTAGTCATCAGCATGGTGCAATTTATGTGCAGTGACACATTTGTTTATGTAGCACTGACCTGTTGACTACCTATGACTTTAAATATTTGTATCTCACTTGGATATTATCGGAGTTATCGAAGCTGTTTCTATGACTAGTGCAACAAGGTATGGGAATCGCGCATCGATGATGTGATGGCAGAGAACAGAAATCACTGAAGGAGGTGCCACAGGCCCGCTCCTGACTGGTTTTACAGTACAGTGGCAAAACAATATTGCTAAAAATACTTGGGGTGTTGCCCGGGTTGTCATCTTTTTGGTGACTACTCTAAATCGGACATATACCCATCATGATCACCATTTTAAAGCTTGGTGGCAAGAATGAACAGAACTGGGCCTTCGTATTTGCTATTAAGGCCCGATATACTTACTTGATTTGTTTTCTATACCACTTTTAACAAAATCTGACTAAAGTACCTGAAATGGGAAGAGGAATTTATAGGTAATCTCCATTGTTATTCCCATGTAGAATGTAATTCCTGTGTGATTGGGAAGGGGGGAGGATTCTCTGATTGATCTCTTCCTAGAAATAGCTATTTTAGGGTCCTAGTTTCCAAGTCAGCCAGGGGGCAGATGTATCTTTTTAAGGAGGCAAGTTCTTCCAAAGTTGTGACTGGCACAGCTTAGGCACAAGCATAAAGTTACAAGAAAGGAGGATTCAAGCTCAAATTGGTCAGTTAAGCCAATATTGTAGTGATATATGCATAGTCCAGCAGGTTTAAGGTATGAATTCCATCTTAACAGGAAGGGAAGAGTATCCTTACCCCAAGGCTGGTGATTATGTCAAGATAATAACTGTTCTTAACCACAGATTACCCTAATGGATTACACCCTTGATTTGATAAAGACCCAATCAAGTGGATACAAGGATTACTAAATATACTGTACATACTTGTATTACAGAGGTATTAGATCATACAGTGATCATAATCATGGGCTAAGCATCAGTTACCAAGAACACCAGCTATCTTCCTGGTCCAGCCTCATCCCTACTGCTGGCAACTACAGAGAAATCTAAGACAGTTTTTACATAATCCTATTGAGAAAATAGAAAATCAATACCAAACCCAGTAGGCCTTATTTTCACAAAATATTTTATTTGCCCAATCAAGCTGATAGGAATGGGGAGCTAGTCAGGAATTTTCATTATCGATAGCAACACAGCGGGCTTCAACCTTAAGTTTCAACAATAACTTTCACATCTCGATGGCAACTCCTTAAGAAGGAATGCTGCTGGTATCATTATTTCACAATGACTGATTCATCATTAAACCTAAATGCATCTTTGCAGCTTTCAATCTCCAAATATTCAGGTCCATTTAAGAGAATAAACAAGGTGACTGAGTGTCGTATTCTAAACAACTTCCATCGCATTCCCTTTAATGCTTTGTTTCACTTTCTTAGTAAAATTCCAAAAGTGGAACTGGTGACACAAAATCAAAAGACACGCAGCTACTAAAGCCTTTAGCCTTTGTGAAGTGGGCTAAAGTGGCTCATATTAGTTGACAAGAAAGCCAAAATCATAAAAAATTTCACCAGAAACTAAGTGATTCTTCCAAAATCAATCGCTTCAGCCAAGGCGCTTCAGCAACAGTAATGAATTAAACCAACAATCCAATTGGTTTTGCCTACTGGTGCAGCAGGTACCATGATGTTGTTGTTTCTCCAGATGAGCACGATCTAACAGTCATCATCCATACTTAATGATGTGAACAGGGCAGAAGTTTGTAAACAATTATCTGCTTATCCTGGTTGGTTTCTACCAACCTGAGGCAAGTATCAAGGTGTAATTGTGTAATAAACAAGGTGTGTACAGCCACTTTGAACCTTGAGGTATCCAACTACATTATGTCAAAATATCTAATGGACTTACAATTAATCAAGCTCGAGGAAATATTCAGCTGTTATCATACCATTGAAATAATGATGATTCATCCACACCCAATTCAAAATAAGAAAGAAGTAGTTTTGATTCATTTATGATTTCATCCAAATAGAAATTAAGGAGAGACAATTCTGGGGCACCCTGTACTGCAACTTTTGAATTTGATTATCTCCTAAGATCTTTTTTTATTGCATTGGAACTCAATATTTCCTTCATCACCTAACAGCCTTTTACTTCACTATAACTGATCAGATCATTTTTATCAAATTATTTTCCTTATTTTTTTCACACAGGAAGATTGTAGGTGTAGGTCATGTAATTGTCCAAAGAACCACATGGCTGAGTGAGTGGCCATCCATTCTGGAAGGTTACATAAGTTTCACCTGGAGGGACAGGCTCTGAGGAAGGGCAATAAAAACACAGGAAACCACAAGGCTATCCATTCCATCACCAAGGGGGTCTGTCCAACATATCAGTGACAATACTATCAACATGCCTGCTACTAATGAACATTTCTCTCAATATTGGGGGTAAGGTTATGTAAGCCCAGCCCCAGGGATGGACACTCAACACTTCCAAGCAAATAAAGGTTCCAATATAGCTTCTGATGGATATGGCACTGCTGGGCAGTAGACAGGTCTAGGAGGGAGCAGTCAGAGTGGTGTAACCCTTATACAACTCCTGTGCCATATGCTGCTGGTAATGGAGATTAATATAGCACTGTTGTTTTGCCAATAATTAAGAAACAGGTGTAGAGGAACTTGTGATATAACAGAGAGATTAACCCATTAGGGATCTATGACTACTGTTTGTCTAAATGTCTCTCACTGCATTTGCACCCTTACCCCATCTTTTTATATTTTGCAAACTCTGGACTTCAAAAGATGATTGGTTGTCAGAGGAGGAAAGGGAAGGGGCTTGCCCTTTCCGTTGATACCTACATCATAATTTGTTTCTAATATTCAAATGCAGTTTGATTAATTGAAGTGCGGACTCGAATCTTTTGCAATCCAGGATCTGTTCCGTCATAGCCATCGCCACTATCTTCTGAAAAGACAAAGACAAAGGCACAATCAGTTATTGATCAGAATCAGTGTTCTGAGAAGACGAAAGACAACAGCACAATCCGTCAAACTTGAAGGGTTTGAGACAGAGCCACCTGGAGTGAATGTTTGAAACCAAAACTAAGACAAACCAGTCAAACCTTATCATTTCAGAGACTGTTTTTAAAACTCATTTATGAGTGACATAACATTTCTGCATAAGACAATACTGCGAGTGTGGGAAAATCTCCCAACTTAGATCATCAATCAACAGATTGATGAAGATCAAAACAAACGGAGATCAATAAACTCACAGGTAAAGTCCACAATTTGTTGTCTTAACATGAAATTTATGTTAGCAGAAAGGAATTGGTGGATTAATTTATCTTGGCAGAGAGTGATTCCCAGGATTAGAGAGATGAGGAGGAAATCATTAGGTGAGGAATTGTTGGTCAAAGGTTGGGATATCCCCTGGGATTAATCCAAATATAAACCTGCAGGAAGTCTGTGGCGTGGTGGGGGAGATTCCCAGGCTTACTCCTAACCAGGTGGATACTTTAAATCAGGGGACCATCTCAGGCGTAGATTCTGAGATCACATCATGACAGCAGCCAACAGTTTTGGGCCTTCCTGAAACCTTACCTGACCTGGCAACCTATAAATGCGACAACAAGCCCCCCTTATCCCAACCCCGCCTTGAAAAAGATTTCAATTTGAAATGATCCGAATCATAAGAGTATGCCAAGGAAGGCACCTACCGATTCCTGAGATGCCCCCTGACTGTCAGGTAGGATTACTTTCACTTCAGATGACTGACAAGTATCATCATGGGAAGTATGTTTATCAAACAAGTTGTAAACGTTTTAAATAGCAAGACAAAATAAGATTAAATGGATCAAAAGAGAGTTATAATCTTTTTGTTTTTGCAGGATATTGTAATTGATAAAGTTTCTGCCTATCTGGTTTGAAAAACAAGGATTCTGTAAACTTAGAGATCTTCTCAAGCCCAGACTTTGACCATCACAAATATTAGTACCTTTTTCTACTCACTTTTGTGAAAAACCACACTCAACCACAGACTTTAACTGCATATTGTTACTTTAAATCCCAGAGGGCAAAAATCTATTTCAGTATCATTATGGCGATGGTAACCATATTTAGCATGGTCCATTTGATCACAATGTCATATCAATGACACAGCCCACCCCTGCATCATGTCCTTGAATTCTTATGGTCCCTTACGTCATTATTGTGTGGCAACCCCATCTGTCCTAACTACACTGCTGATAGGACAAATCGACCAAGTACAGTGCTGGTCAGAAGAAGCCCACCTCTGTATTAAGTCCTTGAATCTTATGGTTTGTTATGTCATCACTGTGAGGCAGTTCAGTTTACATTTGGACAAGGGTGTGTGTGAAAGTGAATATCCTGTGGAGGGTCTGCAGGAATTATGCCAGATTGAACACAGAGATCAAAGCAATAATCCAAAATATGATAACAAGTTTCTTTTTGGAGTGTGCCCTAATCCCAGGGGTCCAGAGCAGCATCCAGGTTGATTTCAAATAGGTCTCCCACTTCAAAAGGTAGCATCCTAAAACTGAGAATTACCAGAGAGGATTAGTTTTCAAAAAGATGTGCTCACTGATAAGATGGGTTTTAAAGGGATTTAATCCCTATTTCAGGAAGACCACCTAAATTTAAGTATCAAATTGATAAAGGTGTTATGATAATCTCCAATCAAGAACCACAAGATCAACATAAGCTGCTTATCTTAAAATACACACTTGACAAACAGATGTGCATGTATACATATCCCTCCACCTTTTATGCTGAATGTGACAATGCAAAACATTTCATTCAGAACTCAAAATAAAATATAGAGCTGCAATATCGTGTCAAGGTGAAAACCAGTGAATTTCGTTAAAGGGGTACACCCTTCTTATCAACTGGTGGCTCAGGAAAACAGAAGTGAAGTTAAACACAATGTCATTGTGCATGCAACTTCGCAGGAACTAGGTACTGATTTAAGTATAATTTATGAGAATCCTTTCAGTATTTTTTAAATTGCACCGCACATTGCCTGGAGTGTTGTACTATAGTCCCTTTAACACCAGCAGGACCACAGCAACCCAAGGGAAGTGATATTCTGAGAATCACACCAGCATCATATTACATAACACATCATAGCACCGCCTCATCTTATGCAACTTTATGGATGGTGTCACCAAAGTTGCATAATCACCATTACATAACTTGGTACACTCAGGTGAATGCAGCCATGGCAAACACCATCAATCTGGAGAAAGACCCACCAATAATAATTTGGACGCCATCAGCTGTTCCAAAATCAGATGTACCAGTGGAGCCATCTACACAAAATTGGAAGAACTACCATTGCTCTGCGTGATTATGTAACAATAGGCATACCTTGTTCACTACAGGGTAGCCCAAAAAAACTCAAAAGTTGTCTGCTTTGGATTTTAATTTAGGGCTAATTGGAGTGGTGCAGCAGGTCTCACTGTACTAAACATGACAGAGATGCCGACTCTCTTCAATAGCGTAGGTTTCCTCCTACATTAATTGAGCTAATGTCCCAGTTGACACTCAGCTCGCAACTGCAATATCATATTTCACCTTGCACCTATCGGCATTTTTAAAGGTTTCTGCATCCTTATTGGGGAATTCAAGGAAAATAATTAACAACATTTAGAGGAAATTCCCTGAAGGAGACCATGCAAGCTAATCCTTTTAAAGTTGAAGAACCTGTTTTGATATTTCGCCTTTATCCTATTCAAGGTCACATCCATTGTCCAATGAACCAAACAGGAGTAAGAATATCACAAAAATATCCCAGGAGGGCATAATTAATCACCATTGGCACAAAGGATTCGGCAGAATTGAGTAAGACTCGGTAAGAAAGGGCGAGGATGAGATTTAACTATCTGGAAACTGAGATGGTTGCATCTGTAACGAAACACAAGCAATACCCTTTCACTGTTTCAGTGAAGGAATTTGAAATGAATATTGTCACAAAAAGTTTGCCTACTTGGATTCTTTTCATGAAATAAGAGAGGGTTTCCCATATTTTATTATCAAACAGAAGCGTGGGTGGAAACTCTTGAAGAAAAATAATTCAATGTTGACTTGAGGTTCTTGCCAAATTGGTCAGCTGTTCGATAGTTTATGTTGTAGTTGATACTGGTGCAGTTTCTACAATTGTTTGTTTCATTTACGATGATATAAACACTTCCTTCACTTTGGGTTGAAATATGATAGATGTCATGTACATGTACCTCAAAATTGTAGTCCACATCACCATAGGAGGGATCTGCCCCACATTGGTGGTGGTGGGGGGGGGGGTCAGATGTTGTCAACAGGTCACAATAAGCTAAAGCTACATTTCATGTATCAATCAGAGCAGCTTTGAACACATCCTTTGGCAATAAATTTCTACCTGACCAAATCCTAGAAATTTCAACAGATGTCATGAAAATAAACACACCAATGTGGTCTAGTATTAAACCTCAGTAATTCAAGCCAGACTGGACTACATTGCAGAATCTTATAACATTATGATCATACACCTTACCTAAGCAGTGAACATTGCTGACCTTTATACTAGTGTCAATAAACAAGATGGTTAACAAGATATTCCATCTTTTGATCATTTTGATTCTTTATCAGCATGTGAATATCTCCAAGGCACAAGACCCTAAGAACTTGCTCTCCTGTTACTATAAATCAAGGTGAGTAGTTTTAAGAGTAACTTATAGGTTGGGTGGTAGCAGAGAAACCTATTGCTCGCCACAAGTTGTTCAAAGGGGTGATCAAAACGCCGTTATTGTCATTATACTTCAAACAGAAGCGCCACCTAGATCTTGCGCAACTACAGATGAAAACAAACCAAAACGTACAATAAATGGCTCATGTTAAACAAGTTAACGCAACCCCTGACAATTATTCCACTTCGTTCGCCTTACGAACCTTCAGTGAAGTTTGATGGAGCAGATTTTTTAATTGCCGTTTTGCGGTATGAAAGATCAAACAGACAGAACTCTATGCCGCGGACATAAACACCCACGGCAAACACAGACCAAGTATCATAAGATTCTAGTTACGAGAAAAAATTACGATCAACAACACGAATTGCTGCTATTAATAGCTTCAAATTGATGCTCATCAGGGCACTTCATGGTTATCTTTTGTTGAGAAAACAATGGGTTCGTCCAGCAACAAGCGGTGGTCATACAATATCCGAGACAATGTCGCCTTGAGTTGTTTGTCTTTGGGTCTGTTTCATTTTGAAGATGCTTTGATTGTAAATCTGAGTAATGGAATCAGCGGTGATGGAATCTTCATCTCCATCGGCACGCAATTCAACAAACACTAAGAAAAAAATCCCAAATAAATCAATGCATTCATTGTGCGTATGTTGGAATGATGAGTTTTCTGAATGGGGTCGGACAATCAGTGCTGTGGTGCGTGTCAATATTACTGTGACCTGCAGCATCCGGTGAGCACAGCACATTGTCCGCCACCTGTGAAGTGAGACACCCACCCACCTGATGGACGCATCACAAGATTCACCACAAACGCAGCAATGAATGCCGCTGCTCCGCGGGATGGCTCCAGATCTATCCAGGGATGCTTTGTCGAATTCCTTACACCTCAATGGGTGGACCTGGACATAAAATCAGAGCAATTTTTCATTGAATAGAATAATTTAGTACGGAGAATTCATCGTAAGAGATTAAACAGAACACTGAAATGAGATTCTATTGTCAGGCAAAGGATGCACGTGAGAAAATGGAGTGAAGCAAATCATATGACAGAGCCCCCACAAACTAGGAATAAGGAGACACAAAAACTAGATAAGAGGATAAGAGAAGCTTTGAATAGTGGTGCGCTAACTCGCAGTTCGTCATCAACAATGACCACACCTACTCATACTCTGAAGAACATCAACAATGGGGCATTCAAATCATCGACTTTCATCGCCAGTTTCACCAACGAATCAGAAACTGGACTTACGATCCAAAACCGGTCAAAAACCTGACCTCCTATGGCTCAGAAGTGTCAAAACAGTTCAACAAGTGTAACTCACAAGGTACTTTTCAGGCAGACAATTCCATTGTAAGATCTCAATAAATGTCACATACAACGCTTTCATCAGTTCTTAAGATGACAAACTTCAACATAAACATACACCGATGCTATAATGAGGATGACACCCAGTGTTGTCGATGAATAAAATGGTGAATTATCTTGTGATTTTTTCAAGGAACTTGGCAAGGAGCCAAGTTTGAACAATTCAACCGAGCAAACAAGACCATTTTGAGGCCAATAACTTGTTTGCCTTTCATGCTTTATTGTTGATTGAGCAATCAAAACCCATAAGTTATGGAGGGATTTTCCGCCTTGAGATTTCAGAGAAAGTAAAATCGATAACTATGAAAGGTTTCTTGTTTCATAAGAAATACCCCACAGTTTGATACACCAAGGAGAATGTATTATTTGAAGAACATCTAAAAGTGTCACTTCAAGTTTTTCAAAATTTCTTTTTTTTATCTGTGACATAGAGCACACCTAAAGCCTACATCACAACCATGGGAAAAGCACTTGCTATCTTCCCATCAAAGCTCCATCATCAAAACAAAATCTGATAATAAAACCATGTACTGATTAAAACTTGCGATAACCACCACGATGTCGAGAATCTTTTGTAGGAGGCATGGAATTCCCTCACAGCTCATTCCTTAACATCGGCTCCTACTTGGTAACCTTAATTGCCCATTCGGTTTACGCAGCATCAAGACAACCTTTTTCATGCTAATGAGTACAATGGTTGATGCTGGCGCTGTCTGTACTTCGAGATGTGGTGATTTAGTGGTCATGATGGTCCTATTCTGTGATGGCTTTTCACGCACCAGCGGAGACAGTGTCTACGAATGAAACTGCTTACAAAACAGATCAGTTGTGGTTTTGTGATGGTGCTCTGATTGTAAAGGAATGACGCACATCAGCGTAGGTCTGACTGAAAAGACGGTCATCAGATGACGTTGGTCGGATTCCGAATTTCAATCCGAAGATGACAATAACGTTTGGGAATGGTACACTTTTGAAGATAAAAAATTTCAGCGTTATATCGTGACACTTTAAAATGATAATAAATCTAAATGATTTGTTTGCCGGCCTGTTCAAAAGTGTGCTGCTCCAAAGATGACACCCTTTCATTTCAAAATATAATCCGATACATTTTGTGTATTTGAATGTGGAGCCACCTTGCGATAAAAGGCTGAAGTAGCCATGAGATGAACAGTATGTTCGAATGGAACAGATCCATTGAATGATCACAAAAAGCCTTGTCAGGAAAAGGTTCATAGATAGAGAACCGACTTTTGATTAACAGAATATAATTGTTGTCATCAAGGCTCAAATGGGTTCAGCACAAACAATTAAGATCCAAAATTTACATGAAAAGTTATGCTTGAACATCTGAACAGCATTGTTGCCAGATGTTAAAAAGGGCAGCATGAACACAGACCGCTAAAAGCCAGAAGTCAAGTTGTCAGCATGAATCTCATCGAAATGACTTACCTTCTAAAACAAGGCCACTACTTTGAATCCTGTAGATGAAGGCAGCAAATGGGGCTACAGGAGACTTGGCAATAAGAATCTGAAATCAGAAACAGCTAAATATTATAAAGCTAAATTCCAAACATTTGTCCTACCGCAGGCAAAGATTTGTATCGTGGTCATGGTCATTATCCTATACATTCAGATGATGATGATGATGATGATGATGATGATGATGACAATGATGACTTATATGATAAACTAACTTTACCTGTCTCCTTGGGCCATCAAGATACTGTACAATGAATCTCGTATTGACACAATGACTCCACGTGTTCCCCAGAGCCGCTGTGACATACCCTCCTTCACCCTCGAGGTTGACAGAAGATGTTTCATCTGGAAGAAGATAACAGTTTACTGCAGAAACTCCTTATGGAGGGGTTGGCGGGAAATCAAGCATGTCTCTAGGTGTTCTGTGTTCATTTCAGGTGTTTTATGGTATGAAAATTCAACCTCTTAAGGGCAACTTTGCAAACCAGTTCATGGGCAGGCCTCACCCTTCGTCTGGTTTTCAACAAGAAGTACTACCGATATTAATGTTTCTGTGAAGATTCTTTTATGTGTTACATCACTCAATCAATGTGAACGCATCACACAAGGCAATTTTAGTCCTGACATGCTGTAATGAACTGCTCATTTATAGAGTAGAGAATCTATGCCCAAGTGCTCCCCCTTGCCTTACCCTCAGGATTATTAAGCTTGACTTCTTTTGGCACTCCAAATCTTGTCGTAATTTGGTTGGTGACCACTATCTACAAAGATAGAAGTAAGAATACACATTATACATGAATGGAAGATACAGAAATTTGATAGAATGTATCTAGCGACTGAAAAGATAAAGTGATATGTCAGTGGTGGTGAAATTTCTTGAAAGTTTTAAGTGGTGCTATCGAATTTCAGGTGTAAGGCAAGGTGAAACATTAGGCCCATTTTTTATTGGATATCAGATGGACCACCCTGACACCTCGTCTAGCTAGGTGTTGCAAAACACATGCATTTTTACAGAAGTTCTATCATTTTTCTATCATTATTTCATCATAGCTATAACGGTTCTGCTTATATTTGTGCAGGCCACCCAAGACCTGATCCTGTGAAATGTCAGAAACCACACAATATCTTTGATGTTTCAACTAATGTTACAAGTGCTTTAACTTGGAAACATTATGATTAACTCGCCTGACGTGTGAGATATTGGTATCATTTCTTACCTTAGACCACCTCTGAGGTGAAGGTTTAAACACAACAGTTCCTGTTTCAAGCAATAATTTAATAACCACAAATGAACATAGTACAAAGTACCTCCACACCCTGATGACAGAAACTAATGGGCTGATACCATCAACAAACTCATCAACCTGGATGACGTCACTTGCTACTTAAACATGTCCACTTTCCCATGGCCTAATGACACGATGGTGCTAATTTCCCCACCATCGCATGAGTTTGACATAGCTAATAGATGACTAGTACAACCTGCACCATTGGTTCCTTTGCTTGGATACCGCTGGGCTAAGTGTTCAGACATCTGGTAGTCTTTATGGCCAGCAACAGCTGACTATGTGATTCACCCAAATGAGACATTTTCCCAAGGAAAGTCTTGATGTTCCTTGTAAAATAATATGCCTTATCAGTTGAACTAACTACATCTTTGTCCTGACACTTTGATGATTGTAAATCCCAAGATTTCAAAGAATTAAAAGCAATCTCACCCAGGTTGGCTAAAGTATTCTGCACAAAATCATGTACCAGATGCTCAGTGACATCACCATTCTTGAGGTGAAGTTGTCACTAAAGAGTTCAACATAGTGAGGACAGATCATTGATCAGTCTATAAACTATTGATTAATAAACACAACTTGACTTATATCTATAATCAGAGAGTACAAGACCTTACTCCTGATAGTGGTGCTTTTGGATTTTTTGTGAAATCAATCAGGACCCAGCTGTTAGAAAGTATGTTGGCACCAACACTGTGCTGACATGTCATTTCTTGTACATCAATGCACATGCAAAAAATCACATCAACATGATGTTTTGAGCTCACAGGCTTACTACTTACAACCTACTACTTACAATCAAAGATGGATCACCACCAGTGAAATGTCAGGAACCAGTACCAAATGAGAAGCACCAGTACCATGATTTATGTCAATTATCAACTTATAGGTTTTTAATACTTGTGACCTAATTTAGTAGATTGCATTATAAGCAATACAGGCCTTTGAATCATGACCAATCCAACTAGGGCTGCACTAGGAAACCGGAAGAGGGTGACCTGATTGATAACATCAGACAAGAACATGAACTTCCTACATAAAAACTGAATGGACCATCACCAACAAATTCCAGAAACTCATCTATTTATGCTGAAATTAATACTCCTGCAGTCAAATTTTGAAAAGAAGACAAAAGGCCAACCCAAGGTAAGTAAAAAAGTAATTGGAAGCATCGAAATTGAGGACATTAGGGGAAATGATGTCTAGAATCTCAATCCCCCCCCCACCGGTGTGCTTTTTGGTGAAGTGCAATGTGGTATGAAACCTTGGAGCCAGGATTGAGGTCCAGAAGATTTGGTTTAAAAGTGATCACATGTGGATCAAACTATTCCAATACGAGTTCAAAACTGATTGACAACCATTTTGCATTAGGTGGTTGCATCTGATGTTGATATTTCTGCATCCTTTTCAGGCATGGAAAGCATCACTGGTCCCCTCATAGCCTTGTCCAGTACATTTTCATTCGACGGAAGCCGTAAGTTCATGTCTCGTAATTGGCAGAATTCTGCATAAGCTGTAGCTAGTTTTGTTACACACTGCTCATTTTCATTAAATCTCATTGATCGTGCAACTGATTCTTGACGACAGTATACCTTCACAACCTACTGACTGTATTCCTCCATTAGAGTGCAGCCATTGACAGGGCCAAAAGACATGATGTCCTGTACCTCCATGTCAGAATAGTGACACCAAGGCATCACCCATTCAAGTGCTGCACCTTTACTGCAGATATTGCCAATCAGAATCAAAGTATCAGGAAAGATCAACACAAACACCAATGTTTCTAGAAGGGGGACCACATCAAAGGAACACCGAAATTAAATTTAAAAGAAATCATACCATATTTATGCAGCATTTTTCATTCATTCCAGGATCATATAAAATCTTTGTTGTTGTGTCATTGCCAGTATGGATCGTGACAGTCATATTTGGTAAGTCTTCATTTCGTATGGAAACTACTCGGCTCTAGAGAAGAGCAGAGAAGATGCATGCAGTTCAATCAAGCTAAGATCATGAGACCATTATGCTTTATAAGGATAACGATGATGACGACAATGACAAAGGAAATGATGAACTATTCCTTAGTACCACCAGTTACACTGCTGATAGCACAGATTATCTTGACTAATCAAAGGTTTACAGACACTCAGCGATTCAGTTTGAATTTGAATAGGCCAACCCTTTAGGAGGGGGTAATGCCCACTTATGGCAAAGTGACCAGACATTGATACTTTAAGATGCCAATGTCACATTCTCTTTTTATCTGCAGGTTCAGTCTATGTAGGTGAATGTCCAGTGCAGCCACTTTTACAAGTCTATCTAATAGTCGCAGGCTGCATTGGTATTCTGAAATGCGTCCTCAACATTATCCAATGGATGAGTTGCACCGAGCCAAGCGAAGATGGAGTGTGCATGGACTGCATGCCATTTGATTTCCTCCTCATCTTTTTCTTAGTTATATGGACTATGATTGGTAAGTCAATTTGTCAAGCTGAAACTGGATGAAAATGTTGTTATAATCATGACCACTTTCCCTGGTGCATACCGGAAGGTTACGCCCCCAAATCGAGTTCATGACGAGAGAATTGCCGTCAAGTACAAGTCTCTGTAATGGGTGAATGGACGAGACTAGTGTCTATAACTTCATCTACAGAAATGTCTCATTTTTAAATTAACCAATTTCAGGAAATTACTGGATGCAAGATGCCATCAAGAATCAAAGTTTTATGGAATCGAGTCCAGATTATTGCAACCCGGCCCTCAGTTGGTATACATTAGTCTTTGCGGTCATCTGTGACATCCTCTTTGTGTCAAAGATCGTTCTTTATTGCTGCTGGGGTACATACTGCGACTCCTGTGACTGTTGCAACAGGCTGGGTTACACGTCGATTAATCAACCCCAACCGAATGCTTGACTTATGGACAAAACTTATAAACAGAACTATAAGGTTTGGTATAATCAATAGCTATCTTTGGTGATTGGCCAACACTACTGTCAACTACCAACTTCCATTCAGATATTAGTAATAGTGATATCAAATTTTCGTTTGAATTCATTCATCCGCATGACCATAAGTTCTATCTTGAGAAATCAAAATTGTAAGCCTACTCCTGGAAAATTACATTTTTCCATCTTTCCGGAAGAGATATTCCAGATTCTCTTCCTGGTTTCAGCCAGCCTGAAAAAGTTCAAGTACGCAGTAAGAAATAGAGTAACTGGGTCAGTAGCAACAGTTAAATGACAAGATTGTCAAGTAACTCCAGATCGCTGTAGGTGTTCTAGTCGCTCAAAGTGAACTCAACCTCTCAAATTGCACAACTGATGATCACAGCTTGCATCACTTACTCTTAATGTGGCCATGACTAAAAATAGTATTCAACTGCTTGGTGCTGTGCATCAAAATTGTCACTGTGGCCAATTGTTGGAGGAAGGAGGAGTCCATTGATTATGTTATAGGGGGAGCAATTTCACCAACTAATGCAGCCAAGATAATACCTTATAGAGGGGTGAGATTTTCCAGGCGATCAGAATTGACCACCTGAGTTGACAAAATGTTGGTCAATGGATTTCTCTTCCCTGATAACAAGTGCACAATTTATATGATATTACAAGTGTACCATCGTGACAAGAGCCAACAGAACCCAAGCAAACATATTACAGGGCACAGTAGAAGGCAATCGAAGACGTGGTCGACAAAAATGGATTTGGATGGATGAGAAAAGGACCTAAGACCTGATCGGCTGTACAGAAGATAGACAACTGTGGTGTCATGTAGTCAACTGAAGAGGGTTGCCGCATCACTGCGGGAGAGATACACAGTGTCCATATGCTTACGGTAAAAAGCCTTAGGATCACAGCAAAGCTGCTGCTGAGAACAGGAGCAATATAACTGTCAACATCTAAGGACCCTGCAGCAGAAGTGTCTCAAAGGATGATAACAAGCCTCTAATCAGTTCCCAGAGCCCTTGTATCCTGGTTGTGTTTGACATCATCTTGAAACATAAGTGCCGCTGATCAACAAACCTGCATTTTATGGCTTGACCACTTAGATCCACCATCTTCCAAGTGTCACAAGAACTTTTATAAGTAGTCCCCTCCTCTCCCATAGGGGACTCTAAGAGCTCAATTGGTACTGAATAGTGGTCCAAAGATCTGTGGTTGGAATCCCATTCAAGGCAACTTCAGGCTTGTGTTCGTATTAATTTCATTCTTAACGCAAAGGCCCAATGATGATTATTTGATCAGAGTTGAGTAGCAACCTAGATCAAAGCGTCTACAACCATATTTTATTTGAAGGCAGTAAAGGCTTACCAGTAATCCATGAAAAGTACACAAAATATTAATTTTTTGAACAAATTTGTTCACCAATACAAATTCCTACGAATCTCTGCATGCTGGCCTTAACTTCACCTGAGACAATAATCGTAGTAATCGATAATGGCTATAACACTTCTGGAAAATAACTGAACAACAGACTATAACTCAACACAGAAATCACTCACCCATCTTTCAACACCCAACAACAGCTAATTGAAGAACCAGAAATTGGTGTCAATTTTCACAAACCTCCGAAAAGTATCAATTTTCACCCAAAATGACTCACATTTACTTCTATTTTTCTACAAAATGATACACATTCTTAGAAATTAATTCCTGCTTCCGGCTGGCTTTTTTCTTCTCCTGACAAGTTTGATGTTTAGAGAACCCTAGCACCAGGTGCAATATCTTGAGTTTTTTAAATGGAAAGACAAAAGCAGGTGAAGCCAAAGTTACCATCTGGAGATGTTATTGCACCTGCATGGCCCCAAAGGACCCTCAAGCCACATTTGTTTATTACACCGCCTAAATTAGCACCAGTCAAGCTAATATATTGAGTTAGAAATCAATTTGAAGAAACTTAAGAGCGATTCAGAAAATGTTTTTCGATGGGTGGCTATTTATTGAATTATCGTTTGAATGCGATCAAAAATCATTAAGTGCTGGTGCTGATACATTTGCGTATCCATGTTAAGAAAGGATACTTCAAACGCATTTTTAACATTACATTGTATTATTTTGTCAGCGTGTCTTGGCAATACATGCATTGTGTATACATGGTTCATATTACAATCATGATTTTTCATGAGAAAATTGAAGAATAAAGGGAGCTGACCCCAATGCTTAAATGATCAGGCTTTCGATCTATCAACTCATTTTACTTAATAAAAGAATGTAAAATACCAAAGTAGAGCTATTTTTCTAACCCTCAAGGTGACTTGCTTACCAATCTGCCGCCACCCTTATCACCCATAGTGTTCCTGCTGGCGACTCACACTGTTATGATAGGTGTTTGAACACCATTAACATTGTTAAATCACAGGTAACAGCACAGAAATCAATACTTCTGGTCTAGACTTTACCATGTTTTAAATTAGCAACTCATTTTATTTGTAAATGGAGCCATTAAGGTACAATTTTACAAATATTTGATTGATAGGCAGTCAGAGATCAGGGTGGGCATCAGTCAATAAAGAGGTTGGAAATCTATAGCTGGCATCATCTTCTTTTTAAAGCTGTTTTGGTGAAAGTTGATCCTTAGCTAGGTTTGTAGCAGTTGAGGGCTCACAAACTGGTTTCATATTCAAGAAATAGCTAGGAATATCTCCTTGAGGGCAATTGCTACAGCTTCAAGTCACACAGGGACCCAGGATGTGGAACCACAGGATGTTAGTCCCTCTGAATCTCTGATGTTACTCACCAAGTCTATTGATATACTAATAGTCTTCAGAACCAATATTGCACCTTAGGAGACTTGCATAATGTCTAGACCCCAGTTGGATCAGCACACCTGCAGCCCTGATAAAATCAACTCTGGACATCTCAACGAGATACCACTCCCTAACTATCAATTATCCCTCCTGGTGACAGGGCCGTGATGAAGCAGGAGGGATCTGGAAGTACTTCATCACTTTCCGTTAACTATGTTACTAGCATTTCATTGCCACTTCCATTCAATGAAGTACAGAAACCAGGATTTCCTGAAGAAAAGGCCAATACTAGAGATGAAATGTACAAGATTCTTGTAATGGAATGACATACTGTTGGTGGTGCAAGCTGAAGGAACAAACCCCTTTGTCAATAAGATAAGAAATTTGGCAAACAATGTATTAGTTCTTCAAGCAAACTCAGGCGGAAAAAAGTAACTACAACCTGTCTGGTAAAACAATGCTTGTGAAATTATCGGCGACCAGGCCAAACAAGATATACATGTGGATAACAACATGATAACCTGATTTCATTTAGATGAAATCAATGATGTCATTTGCTTTAACGACTGATGCAAACAACTTACTTGCGATTGTAAAACCAACAAGATAGTCTATTGGCATTTTTCCACAAGCTTGCCCTCTATCAATACATTCGTCTTCAGTGACATCATTCGTGAAGTGATTCTATCATCCGAGCCTGAGTTGGGGCCGAGGGGGGGGGGGGGTGAAAAGTGATATGTGTGATTCAGTCAACTTAGCTACCCACATTGACTTCTGCCTCATCAACTTCAAACAGATGCAGCCATCCTCCAAAAACCTATGAATGTCTTAAAGCCAGCATTCAGGGATTCCTAAAAAAAAATAATGGCAGGGTTTGTGCCGGTGGTCCAATCAAATTAGGCTGAATTCTGCATCCGTCTACACTTTAGAATCGAGCCAATTGGAAGGCTCTTATGAGGGGTTTGTCATTTTCTGTTCCAGAATTGGTGAATTATGGCAACATTTTACCCCATTTGAAATTTGGCAATAACAGAATATAAACCGATTGTCTCAATTAATATGGGGCCAGACAAATCAATAACGTCGGGATTGAATGCAGTTTATTCCCAATCGCTCTATTTGCGATTGGTCTGTTCAGCATGGCCTGATGTTAGCCAAAGTTCAATCACATCATCAAAACAGGAAATCCACCACAAGACACTAACCGGGTCAGTTAAGGACAAGCAATTGACCTTGTTGTATGCATCGGCCGACGTCTGTACTATACTCCAATGAGGACTTTGAAGCAGCACTGCTGTCGGCAGAAAATCAGCCGACATCTGTACTATAGGCCTTTGAATCAGTACTCTGTCTGCAATTTTAAGCTTTTGCATCTGGTTACACATGTACTGTATGCACACTAACAGCATATAGACTACAAACCAATCAAAATGTATCATTTCGTCGTTGCACAACTATTTCTGGAAAGTTCCCGAGACTAATCTACACTTACCCTGACCTTGATTTTGAGCAATTAATAAAACAATTTTTTTGACTTTGATAACTTTTGAACAACACTTGAGAGGGGGGTCAAGAAGGACTTTGATGACACTCACAATTTGCAGTGGAATTGTAGACTGTTTGCCATGCTTTTCAGTCCACAGTATAGTCAACATTGGTGATATATGACAGTACGTCATCCATGATAACATGGATAACATAGATAAGCTTGATATTACATTGATCACCACTTCAAAAACTGCAAGGTGCCAAAAAATTGGTGGTTTACAGAATTCAACAGAACCTCAATGAGTTTCTTCAGAGAAGACACCATCACAATCAAACAAGAAACGACTGAATATGAAGTACAGTGGAACCTCTATTTGCAGACTCTTGTCTATTAAGGACACCCTCTCTACTACGGACACAATTTTTGGTCCGAAGTGGCTGTTTTGCATTCAATTTGACCACCTCTCCAATATAAGGGACAGCACTTGTCTGTCCTGAGGGTGTCCTTAATAGAGAGGTTGTACTTTACAGTCTACTAGCATCAGAGACAGCTTTGAAGAAAATAAATGTGCACTTGAATTGTCCTATGACGTTTTAGGACACCCATCGGTTTCTAGGATATGCTGATAACTTCCCATTCCTAGTCACAACACTTGGAACCATGCTGTAAACGAGAGGACTAATTGGCAATTTTCGAATGCACTAAAACAAGCACAATTAGTGGAGGATAAAGGTGGCAGCACCTTATGGTCAGACTGGGTCTATGGCTCTGAGCTGCCTTTTGTGAAAATCTGAGTAAATCAATTTCTTCCATTATCTCATGGTCATTTAGGCTCCTCTTCTGTGCGACATGCCCTTAGTTTTGCTGTTATGGGTCACATATGCAAATACAATAAATGAAATCAATCGAAGGATCTTATAGTCCTATACATTAGCCTTAAAGGGAAGCATTAAAGAATTCTTTCTAAGCATTTTAATGACACCTATGAAGAAGAAGATTATGATATTTTGATCACTTCAAACAAAATAACCTTTCCTGTTTTTCTGTTAGAGCATCTTGTAACATCCCAGGTGCACCTTGAACAAAGTAATATATCAAGATTAGTATTCTTGCAAGTAAATAATGAAGTCAGATACTATTTTAACAAGATGAGTAGTACCATGACTATCTCATAGTAACGGCATAGTAGAATCGCCATAAGTGCTCAGACATTATCTACCTGGGGATATGTAACCGCATACTTCATGCTACGTAGCATATGCAATTTACTCTTATGCTGTTTTTGGCGGGAAATCATTGTTTACTCTAGCCAGAGGCAGACAGTTAGGCGGAGCTTAATCATGATTGACAGGTCGACCTGGTAATCACATGGCCTTGTTTACAACTACACCAGGCGGTAGATAAGAGATGGAGAATGTTCCCAGGAAATGAATGCATGGACTGACTCATACAATGTGATAGAAATTGCCCAACATTGTTTTGTTCAGAATCAGAAAAAAAACGCTGAAAAAGTTTCTTTACTGCATAGCCAAATTTCTAGTCGATGGATGTCACTAAATTTACCACATCGCTCAAACCTGAAGTGGTGATAGGCACAACAGTCAAGTGACGTAAATTAAAAGTAAATCAAACGAGCCATCACAGAAAACAGGAACTGATAAAACTAAATGGAACAAAATAACGTAACTAAACAAAGAGAGTGAAGTAAAAACTGGCCCATTTATACATAATGACGACATCACTGTAAATACCACTAAACAAGAAAGAAAAACATCAGATTAAGAACAGTGAACACAACCCATGACCTAGTGAACTAGGTACCAGCATGAATATAGTCCATAATTGACAATACTGAATGAAGAAGATGCAACTGTTCTTTATGGATTCCTAAATGGTAACAAATTTCAAGCAACTGGGAGAGTCCCTTCAAACTTGGCTGATCTTAAAGAGAGTGTGACTGCTAGTACGGGCTATAAAATAGTGAAATATCTCCATGAACTGGGAAAGTCTTAGAAAACTATCATCAATGCCATCCTGAAAATAGAAAATAAGTCATCAGTTCAAGAAGAGAAACAAAGGGTTAACAACAAGCAAAACAGCAAAAAAATTCAACTAGCAGCAATCAATTAGTGAACTGCGTAAGTATCAGGGTAGATTACATTGAAAGCATATTGTTCAATTTATGTCATAGTTTACCTACAGAACCACGAGCACATTGCCAGCAAAACAATAATAAGATGCATGCAAACACAATTACTTCTTAGGTAACTGTATGCTTCAGGTCACAAGTCCTCCATGCCAACACAGTTAAATCCTACCTTCCACAATAAAACACATTCATTATCTGTGTGACTAAGTAATTAAACGAGCCAGAGAAATGTATCTCAAGACTAACGTGCAGCAGTCATTGTTTAGAATCTACTAAACTGCATGACAGAGAAAGTGACAGGGTTTCCATCGGCCTTACTTTCATTTCACTCCAACAGCTTTATTTGACATAAATACAATTACAATGCTGAAAAGGAAAACTCAGAACAGTTGCAAAGAGGTTCATGAAAGCAACAACCATTAGTATCTAAATTAATAATAGATGGCAGCACCATACAGTAACAACTGGCTGCCTGCTCAAATTTCTCCAGGTCCCGTTAATTTCAACAAATATTTATCTGCTCATGTAACTTCCCTAAGGGGACAACTTTCTTAAAAGGGACACCCACTTTTGTCTTCAATTGGTAATTTCTATTCAACTTGACCTCTGTAATCAGGACAAGGGTGTCCTTAAGAAAGAGGTTCTACTGTAGACATTGAAAATCTGCTGATACTTACAGGTATCATAAACTCTTCAGCAATATATTTCAATATAGCTGCTTCTTTTGCCAAAAGGTTGGTCCTCTCGGTCATATTCTTGCTGTTCCTCCCATCAAATTCTTTCCGGACCAAAGACGCGATGGAATCTAAGACGATCAGTTTGACGTTCTTTGCAATGACATCCTCCTCCAATCTTTCAAGTCTGAAATTACAATGAATTTCATATTTTTCTATTCTTTGAAGAAAAGACATGATCTGTGACATCATCATAAAGAAATAACATGATCCTGCCGATGTTATAGATGAAGCAAAAATAGGCCTACTATTCTATTGATGACATCATCAACCCCAGGACATCGAACATGGGAATTGTTCTATAAGATAGAGAATGGAGAGGAATACTGGTTAAAGGACACCATCCTTCCACAAAGATCTGGAGCTCTTTGGCGTAACCCTCTAGGATAACCAACTTCACGGAAAACGAACTGACTGTATAGCGTGCCATACTTACCTTTTGAGTAATGTGCCACATGTTGACTCAACGCATACATGTACGTTTGAAGTTAGTCTTATTAAGCTTTCTTCTGATGAGAACAAGAATGGGTGCCTTGTCTGAGCCATTTCAACAAGCCTAGAAAAGAGAAGTAGAGCTTGTTATGTGCATCATAGATTCAGAGAAAGAGGGGACAGGCACGCACTTCAAACTCAAAATCCTGGTCAATTTCAACGATTTATTTCAATGAAATCTTTCTGAAATACCGTTAAGTGATCTGAATCATCTATGACAGACATTCTGATAATTTCATCTGATGTGTAAGATAACATTTTTCTGGTAGGACAACGAATCCTCCCCTGTACCTTTTCGAAGTTGTTTCACAACAAATTGGAGCTTGAAGGCCCAACAGGAGGACTTCAAGAATTCAATGTGGTCAAGTCAAATAAATACTAATCACAGTCCACACCTCTCAGCGCTGAAAGCTGATTCTGTATCGATATACAACACACTTCCACCGAGACCTCCCAACTCCTGAGGAAGACCAGCCAGGGCACTCAACATCATGCAGAACTGGGTCTTACCACAACCAGATGGACCTGCCACCTGAAAACACAAAAGGACATTGTTCTCAACTTATTGACATGAATAGGCAAACAGATAGAAAGCATCTTTACCTGCACTCTCTTTTCATCTTAAAACATTATGATATGCAAGTAAATGTCTCAGCATTGGTAACAGAATATGTTTCACATTTTGATCTACTGTTTCTTTGATTGTGGATGCTTTACCAGCTGAGGATGCGCTTGCTCCGCAACACAACAAAGACAAACACCTCGCAAGGATATTGCTTCTATCCTTGCTTTTCAGGCTGGCTCACACTAACCACCATGTTTCGATGCCAAAGAGATTAAAACTGGGTGGCCAATTTTGATGTGGGTTACTCACTGTCTGATGCACCCAGCACTGTTTGTGACATCATTACACCACAACGTCCCTGAAAATCATGTATACTAAGAGTGTATTTATTTTATATACCTCTGTGATAGTGCCAGCAGCAATTCCTCCCAATATCACTTCATCGAGCTTCCTCAGGGATGTTGGAAAGAACGCTCCATTTTCTATTCTTTTCTTTAGAAGATCTAAGGCCTGGAAGATAAAAGCACAAGGTCAGACTGCTGTAGACTACTCCAAAGCCTATGAAAGGCGGAACAGCCACTTTGTGTAGCATAAGTGACCAAGAGAGTCGATTGATGGATCGTATGATATGACCACCTCCTGATGAAATTTGGTAGCCTGCTGACCAGGCAGAGAAAAAATGATTGAGCAGAGTGCACCCTCAATATTTGCCGCAGTGATTGATCATGAACTTGTATTGCAAACAGAAATCGTAAACCTGGTAAATATAAGGATGAATTTGAAGTTGTCCCATCAAGTTCTTTATCAAAAGGAGACATATAACTTACACTTTGTGAGCTTGGAGCACATGCATTAGCAGACTTGATGATAATGTGGTTGATCTTAGAATAGCTCAGACCCAGAAGAGGAAGCAACTCCAGCTTGGACTTGGATAACACATCCTGCAATTAAGAAACGGAAGCATCAATCAACAGAATAATCAGTTGGAAAGAATAGATTCCTCCCAATTTCTACCGTATTGTCGTAAGTAGTAGTATTTGCCGATGACTAGATATGACTTAGGCTGTAGTGTAGGCCTACAGGCCTGTTCTCACTATGGTCTTTTACGAAGATCGGAACAACATCTACCATGTCATCTTCAGCTCCGCACTTCGTCTTCGCTACAGGATGAAACAGAAAAGGAGCCTGGCATAGAAAAGGTGCGCGGAGTGTCGCACAACAATTACAAACCGCATCCGCACGTTTGGGGAAAGTGTCTCTTCGCAAAACTTGAAAGGGGGCTAGCAGAATTGGGCACGTCGCACAACAAAGTGAGGTGCCTTTCACAACTTGAATGAAAGGGGCGTGGCAGAAGGGGGCGTGGCACAACAAACCTGGCAGGTCGTCAAACGTCTTTTTGCAAGTCGGTCTTTAATTTCATCAGAAAAACTAAGGCGTTTTAAACGTTTGTTGGCCATTATCTATTTTACAATTGTTGGACGGCTATTAAATCAATCAGACTTTTCGCAGGACAGGCATGACAGGAGAAGCTAACATTAACCCCCGACTTCCTCAGGACAAATGCAGGATGGACACATTTTTCACAATTCGACAGTGGCACCTCTATCGGGAAAACGTAGCACGTAGATGTTCAAAAGTCAAAACCAGACGGAGCCACGTGCAAGTAATAATCTCTGACCTTTATTAACTTTAAATTTACTGTTTTTAACTTTTACACAACTATAAATCTAAATTCTATTTATTATTCAAATTTTGATAGAACTACTTGAATTATAGATCGTTTTTATATCAATTTGGATTTCCTATGTACTTTGACTACAGAAAATATAAGACAGATGGTTTGAGATTAAAGCAAGTGCGTGGTCACGTTGGATGGTAACCTTTCAGAAAATCTAAAAACTCCACTTCTAACTCAAGTTTATCATAGAAAAAAACATCATGTCATCGACTCCAGTATTCTACAATATTCCTGAATGGATAGAGGAAAAGAAGGACACATTTTTACCACCTGTCTGTAACAGTATGATGTAGGTGCAGTGATTTTGTGTAGTACATCACCAACTTAATGTACACTAACTACACCAGGCCTAGTAGTAGTACTACTACTCGGGGTCACTACCCCCTACAGCTCAAGACACTGGAAAGGATCAAGGACCGAGGAGAAGGCTTTTCTCATGCTTGCCTATGCACTATGGCATATTCACAGCATTGTGTCCATACCATGAAATGTTGTTCACAAATTACCCCCTGGCCCTGTTGGGGTGCAGTTTCTCTAGCTCGAACTTCAAAGTCAAAGGGACCAAAGACGGTCTGTGACTATGACTATGACTAAGACTGGATGAAAGGGGGAGGCGAGGCCTAGTGGGCTAAACTTTAGAATCCCCGATCGGACATGACGTAGTTTGATCGCATTCAACTATAAATCCATTGAACAGTGGTGCTTGGTTAGTCAAGTCAACCGATGACCTTTTTTTGGGGTGTGATCGGGGATTGTAAACTCGTTCCGCCTAGTGTTTCATCCAGTGTCACTCTGATTATGTCGTTTTATCAAACAAACAACTTTGCTAGATTCGTCTTTCACATTTCAGGCATAATCTTGGCCAGATGAAAGCCTTTTATGTCGGGGGACCAAACCAGAGGAAAGATTACCACATCGAAGAGGGAGAAGAGGTATGGAAATGGGTGCATTTTCTCACTTTAATTTGGTTGCAGAACTTTTACCACTATCCTGATCTTATGCCATCCCTATCTTATGGCAGTGCCAGTTACAGATTCCACACGAAGCTTGTTACTGGGTGAGTAATAAAAACTAATGATTATGAAATGTTCTCTTAGAGTTAATGTTTAAGGAAGGTCGCAAAATTTCCTGGCTAAAATATTAAGTTAAAGTTCAGTTTCTCAGACTCTTACAGGTGATGTAAGGAGCAGATGGGAAAAAACTTCAGGATTAAAACCCACAACCTCTCGGTCAGGAGACAGGCACTCTAACCACTATACCACCACACTCCAAGTAGCCGACTCTTGTATTTTCAGCTTTTCTACATGTTGAAGGGTGACATGTGCTTGAAAATAGTCGAGCAGAACAAACACAGGGACATCATTATTAAAGAGGGTGAGGTAAGAGTTGTGTTACAACTTCATCAAAAAGAGAGGTACTTTTTACCATACAGTGCCATTCACAGTATTTGTTCAACGCCAGCAGGGTATATATTTAAGTAGTCTGTTGACTGCAGGCATTGCAGAGCTACAGCATCCACTTTGGTTCCCTTATATAATTTGAAAAGGTTTACAGTATGTGCAATTGGTTCAAGAGACAGCACCAGGACTATTAAAACTAAACCAGTACATTGAAGACTTCCATCAACAAGCATGCAACTGTGTTATGAAATATTGTTTACGAATGTAGGATTGTAGCATCCATTGGCCTGACTGCAGTTGTGTTCTGTAGATCCCTAACAACCATCCTTGCACTGCTACGCCTAATAAACCAAGAATAATGTTGGTAAATACTGCAATACTTTCCTTTTAAAATAACTACTAAAATACCTTGTCATCATTTTGTGCTCAGATATTCCTCTTGCCTGGTATGATTGCACACTCCCCCAACAGGGTAGCGGATACACTGGGTCTGGTGATAGAAAGGGAAAGACTGAAGGAACCATTGGAACAAGATGGACTTAGGCAAGTAAAAGTTGTGGATATTGATGCTCCTGCCTTTGACATCAGTCCTATGAATTAAACCCTGCTGTCAAGTACTTTTATGTTAAACATGGGCAATGACAAACCTTATCCTCTAGGTGCTGCTAGGTTGTCTCCTTGAAGGAGAGAGTTTTTAAGCAACTGAGGGAGTTGCCTTTGACTTATATTTTTTACCACTCGTCTGTGGCCATCTTCCGATCTTGGAATTTGGAGTATTTTAAGATATGATGTAAGAACGAATTAGATGAATTGTAGCAATTAGCTTAGGAACTATTTAGGGGTAATCACATTGAAGGAAAATGTTGATATTTCAGGTATTACTATGAAGAGAATGGAAAGCCAACCTTGAATTCTTTGTATGAGAAATGGTTCTACTGTGATGACCTTGGAACACAATTAGCACCAGTCATCAAAGGGTAAGTCTGGCTATTTGCTCCTGTGGTCCAATTCTTTTTCATGTTTATTTCAATGTTAGCATAGACAGAGTTATCAAGTAATCCCATTCAGTAGACCAAATTTGTTAAACTTTCACCGCAGATTTACAAGTCATTCTTTTGTTTTAGGTTCTTTGCCTCTGAACAGTTCAAAACGGGCAAGCCTTTGCCAGGCACGATACCAGAAAACCCTCCCATTACTCTTGACTCAAAGAGGAAACTGACAGATCCATTCTCCCTTCAAGAATGGATAAAAGCAAATAGGGAAAAGATTGACTGTGATGGCCACAAGAGTATTTTTGGCCATGATTTCCAGTTTGAGGTGAGTGAAGCTGCCAGAAAAGGAAGCCAGGTGATGGTTTATCAATGTATGGGAATATCATCTTGTTCTGGAGCAACTTCATACACATAACGTCACCCCTGTCAAGTGCTGCACTGTAACAGAGAAATACAGTCTATTGTAGTTTAACGATACTTGCATAAGTCAAGTTGTAAAGGCGACGGATACAATTTGCATGACGTAAACCTAGAATTATTGATTATCGGGTTATGGTTGACTGTTGAGTTGACACTATTACCACATTTGATTCTGGTTTTAGGTTGATATTTATGGTAAAGGAGAGAATTCTGGCCAGTGTGATACAGCCGAAATATGGATTTGGCAGTTGGTAAGTGCAGGGTTAAAGCTTTTGGTGTTTGGCTAATTTCATTGGCTATTGCTAGAATGCTACTCAGACTATTTGTTTCCCACCAGTATGGACTTGTATTTACTTATAGTTTCTGGAGACAGCAGAACTGTTTGGATGTGTTACATGTCATCAATGCAAAGAAACTTTCAAAATTTGTTTCTGTTAGATTTGAATCTTGTCTTTCAGGAGGGTTCATCATCAGTGTCTTCCTGTGGTAAGACATACGACTTGAAGAAAGATGACAGCCTGCTCATTCCTGTTGGAGAATGGTACTTCTTATATTCTTAATTTTATGTTTTGGATCTAGATTCTTATGGATCAGATACTCGGAAAAGAAAGGAAATGCCTTGAGATTACACATGGAAGTTATGTCAGGCCTCACTTCTGTAAATTGATATGCAGTCAAAAAGCTTTTGAGGTAAGGTTGAAAAGGTATAACCTTCAAATAATGCTGGGATATTTCTTTCATTACTTGGCACATCATGACTAAGCTTGGAAGTAAGGAACCGTCAGATCATAGAAATGATGTCCTGCAAGGAATTGCCGATAATGTGAAATTCATCTTGCATTTTCAGTTACACGGCAACGCGACCAGAAGGAAGTCTTGCCCTCATCTGCTACCAGGATCCAAGAAAGAAGGCACGGTCATTCAAACACCTGAACTAACTGCTCAAAGTAAATGAGAATAATGGCAGCTTTGACCTATCGAGGACATTTTTAGCATTTCAGTTTTTGTGTAGCAGGTGGTTCACAGCTTATAGCAATGACATTATCATTTGGTCGGGTCAGAATAGAGACTTGTGGAACATGGAACAAGGTTTATTGAACCATGAAATTGAGTTGATTTTAAATAATGTAAACTGTGTGTTTAGTTGGTCAATTGCAGGTGGTCTATCCACTAATATTTGGAGGCAGGATTTGCTATTAGTCTATTTGGGATAAGCCTCAATGCATGTGATGCATTTATAGGTTCATGATTATATACAATTGTTTTAACTTTTAAGTGTATTCAGAACTTCTTGTAAGTGATATCTTATAGAGGTGTAAGTCACTTATGCCGTGGTCACACTGGGGTCTTAACACGAATTGAATTCGAATTAAAACGTTGATACGTATTGGGGCGTCACACTCAATTCGGTTCATACCGATCTCAATCCGCTTTAACCAACACGGTTCTTAAACCGAATTGAATGCGAATCAGCTAATCCGAATCAACGAAACCGTATTGAGATTTCAAGTGTGACGCGCTTGATACGAATTAAGGTTTTCGATCGCACTGCGCATGCGCCCGGCGCATGGAAAGTGACCTTTGACCGCGGGAACTAGTGCTCCGAACTAGTTAACTGATGTATTTAAATGATCTCATTAACTCAAATCGTTTTTCGTTATGCCATAGAATAGGGAAAAATCAACTCCCTTGCACGTGACTTGCATTTCCATTTCCTGGCAAGGTATGTTGCCGCCGGTTCGTTGGTCAAAGGTACGCTGGTCAGCAACATCGTCGCGGCGGGGTTTTCCCCGGTTTTGGCCTCGTTTTCGAGGGCGAGGCCGGGATTCTCCGCTAATAGCGACGGTGGTGTTGACTCGCTGAGGACACTCCTCTTTGACCCGAACTTTGGCAATAGGCATGGCCGGGAGATGGAAATGGTGAAGCACCTTACGCGATTTTAACTTGTTAATAATGACTGTGTGATACTGTGATATTATATACTTATATGTTTTGTACTCGTAAATTTTATTCTCCCATATGGGAGGTTAATAAATAATAATAATAATAATAATAGATGGCGCGTCGTTAGTATGCATTGAGTGTGGCGCGTTTTAAACCAATTTGAATGCGTATTCGGGCCAGTGTGACGCGACCGTTCTGAAACTGGATTAATCAATTCGTATTCCGGAGAGCGCTCTACGGAATTCGGTTTCAATTCGCATCCAGTGTGAACACACCATTAGTGCCAAAAATATATCGTTTCTATATTTTTGTTAGTGCTTATAAAGTATATATTCAGGTACGCTCTGGCACAACTGGCTCCCTTGCTGCATGTGGCCATAGTGTCAATTCTGTAACGTTTTCTAAATGTTGCTACATGCTCATATCGTGTTTATAATAGGGAGATGTATCTGTTGAACACATAAATGTATCAGTCAGGTACAGGGTTCCCAGTGAAATACAGCTAAAATGTTTTGAAAATTTCAGAATTATCTTAGTTTATTGTTCATATATTGTATGCGATAGTCTGTCCTAGAATTGTCCAGTTATAAAGGTCCACCATGCCTCCAGACTACATAAAATATCTGTGGATAATATGCTGGTCCCTGGCTCGAGCTTATTTTTTCCATGTGGGTTGAACCTCAGCCCAGTCATGAGCTTCCAGGCTCCATCTGGTTCGTATCACTAATATCCCTAAGGAGTATACAGGGCGATGTCGTCCAAGACTTGGTGGGTCAAGAGGAACTATGAGCAACTTGTGCAGAAGCCGAGTACCAGTACAACAATACTGGCATTATACGTCTTTTTACAAAGGACACAGCTGGTGTAGTCCAATTCGTACTAGCAGTGTACTCATTGCAAGAAGACACTTGTCTCAGTCACAATGCAGTCATATGGCAAGGCTTGGCATCATCTAAAAACAGTTCCCAGTAAGTATGTATCGAGTAAAATGGCCTGATATTGTCAGGATGCAATAGCATTGGCACAGTTTCAACCAACTTGAACAGGAAACCACGTCAGAACAAACTCCTGCATGAAAAAATTAGAAGACAAACTATGCTTTAAGAACATGTCACAACCTCATTTATTGTGGTGTGTAAAACATGTCAAAATGAGACAATCAAAAGCAACAAAACCAGTTGTACATTCGCCATGCTAAACAACAGAAACTGAAGAGGATCATTCAACAAAATGTTGCAAAGTGTGACCCAATTTTGACCAAAATATCAGTTTGAATCCAATCTTGGTTTGAATCATGTAATTCTAAGGTGACAACTAGTAATATCAATGTTTGTCAAAAAAGAATCTGAGATTCTGCTTGTGGTGACAGTGTAAGATTTGAGACTAGGATACAAAGTTAGGCAGTATTCTCCTTATCGGAGATTATTGAAAAATTACAGAATTCTTTTATTGAGAATCAAATAAAATGGTTCAAACAATCGATCGTAACTTCTGACGCCATGACGTCATTTTCTGGTCTGTTGACGTCGCATAAGGTCAATCACGGGAAACCATTGCGTACATTTTTGCACAGGATTTCAACAACAGAAAACGTGCCCAATAACTGGCATCGCGCATATTTTCTGCAAAATTATCTTAAGAAACTGATAGCTCAATAGATTTAAAACAGGAAGATGCAAACGTCGCCGAAATCGGTCGAAAATAAGCGATCGTTTTCGGGTTCAGAAATAACATGATAATGCATTGGAAATGGAGAGATTTGGTATGATCGATTGCAGCGCCACGCGGCGGATAAATCGCGCCGGTTCCACATTACATGTATTGCGAATTCTTAAACACAAAGATACACAAAAACAGAACTTGAAGTTAAAGCTGTATACACCATTACATAATTCAATACCACAGCAATACACTCATGATTAAGATCCTACATGCACATGTTTAACTATAGGCAATTTATTCATGTCCCTAGAACAAATACACCTGTCAATACAAACTGGTTTATTTATACTTTGTTTCACCATGTTCATCATCTTTGCGTACTACATTTGAAGTGTCAGTTGCATGCTCCTCCCCTCGTCTGCATGTTGGCAAGTACTATATGAAAAGCCCTGAAGCTCAGGATGCATGTTATCTGATCAAATAAACATACTTAGTGTCAGAGTTCAATCCCCCAGCCCATCATGCTTTGGAACGATTGCAAAATTTGATTATGTTGACCACGATGCATGCGCTACCATGTGTTACCATGTGTCAAACTCGTTTCTTGAAAAGCATTCATTAGACTAGAGAATGTCGAGTACATAATATGACATAATGGGAGCTGCTTTTTACAATATAATACATTTTGATTTCTCATAAAATAACCATTAAACTACCCCATACCCAATGTGGAGACTATTGTGATTCAAAGTGACAATGAGCAATTTGGAAAGCACATATTTTACAAGAAATGTGCTTGAAAGGCAAAAACGACAATACAAGAAATGCACAAGTTTACAGAAGATATGAAATATTGAGGACCTCTACTAAAGTGTTGTCTACCTCCAAAAATGCACTGAATAATTATGCGGTTTACAACGGGAGCAAAAAATCACTCTCTAACATTAGAGGACTACCATCAAGAATTAATAAAAACTGGTCTTTATTGATTCTTGCCACCATGTACTCATCAAAATGTACCCCATTTTCTAAGGAAAAGTACATTTAGTATGGATAGGGATGAGAGCAAAGAGCATTGTATACATCAGTGACAAATTGACATGGGAAGTACTTTGTAAGTTCAGCCATGAGAAGTATCTAAAGGAATTGCACAGAAGCAAATACAGGGGGAGGGTTATGAGAAACTCGTCACCAAATCAAGAAAGCTTTCCAAAAATACACTCTTCATGAAAACTTTACTTACATGTATAGGAAAGTCTTGATTGTCATAATAAAATACACAATTTTCCATCTCAGAATGTTACTTTGAACATCAAACGAGACGTGCAAAAATACTTGTTTCCAGGTATTGAATTGTCAAGATTCCTCCTCATTCATTAAGAATTAACTTCAAATGGCAGTGGAGTGCAAAAATATAGATCAACAATGTACACTTTCCCAAATGCCAAATGTTATTGCTTTGAAGGGTAATGACTCTACCAGTAGACAGTCAAGTACTCCAGTTATTCTGGTTGTAACAAAAGAAAGACTTCTTAAAGCTTGTTTCTTGATGTATGATTTACATCTCCTCTATGATACAAGGCAACAAATCCACTTCAATAACACCAATCATACTGACAGAAAGAATCATGAATGGCACATGAACATCTATACAGAACCTTTAAGTCTTCTTTCCTATTGAAAGAACAGGCATTAGGACCAGGATTTTCACAACATCAAAAATTAAATTTGAAAAAAATCACACATGTAAAAGTTATGGGTTAAATATTTTTCGTAATGGACACTAGAGACTACATGGTACAGAAAGCCTCCAGTACATGACTCAGCCACAAACTCATTTCAGTATGGACTGCCATAATAGTATCTATTTTTAATAACAGTAATCTCTTATCGTTATTTTATGCACACATAGCGTGTCATTGGATACAGCCGGTTGGTAGAACTTGCAAAAAATCAATATGGCTACATGGAGTGTCGTTGCAGGGTACTAGAAAGTGAATAAACATAAAACATCAAGATTATAAGAGAAAATCAATGACCAAGGGCGAACATTACCGGTATACATCAAGGAATTGAAGAGAAAATGCATACAAATACAAGCATTAAGGACCTCACCCAAGAGATGTTTGGCGAGACGACCAATACTGGCATTGAGGTATCAATATGTACGACAAAACAATTAACTTTCATTCTGACTACTTTTTGACCACTTCCATATGTCTCACCAACCCAATTGGTTATGGTAACCTAGCCACAACTGCTGCAGTAAAAAAGTGGGCGCATAGTACATTATACATGTACACTGTATTAACTGTGGCTCATTGAAAGAATTAGACAGACACGTTACACACCCAGTTACCTTTTCTGATACAACTTCCATAATCAATGACTACAATTATCAGAACAGTTTCAAATGAACTTAAGAGACGGCTGCAGGTATGGCAGTTGGTACACAGAAGGCAGCAGTAATTACTGAAGCTACGTAATATCATACATTGTACATATACACTGTGTTCATGTAATATACCAGAGTACTCAAAACTTCTGCAATTGTGATTGTGACTTAGAATATATCTTTTAGAACTGACTTGACAAAAACATATTAATACCCAGCAATGCCAAGTATAAGATGTACTATTAGACACTTGTCCTCACTCAAATATATTAGCTACATGTACAAGACACTACCCCTCACACGGATATCATTCAAGGGGACTTATCCTCACTTGAGATCGAATACAAATGAAACTAACTACTCTTCATCTTCACTTCTCCGTTGGCACTTCGGAAATCCCCATCATCTATTGGGATATCGACGATCGGTTCCCATCGCAGCTTCAGGGTGTAGTGAATTAAAATCTTCTCCAAACCTATTGTTCCTAAATACCACATTGGAGCATACTCTAATGTTATCAGTCCCATGAAATCACCATGGAAAGAGGAGTAGTCCCAAGGACAGGCATTGAATTGTCGCAGAATAAACCCTGTAGAAAACTCCCAGCTGTAGGTCCACAAGACGTAGATCAGACCTCTCAATAGTAATGGCACTCCCCGATCTTTAAATTTAATGCTCATTTGTTCAATAACTAGGGTTGAAATACCATAGATAGGCAACGACCATACACTGCTTACTCCGGGAAACTTCCAATTGATATTGACAACAAATTCCCATGCTGCTGTGAACATGATTTCTGACACATAGCCATGGATGGCATAAATGTAAAGTCTTGAAAGAACTGAAAGAGGCTGTCCTGCGGCAGTCATTGTGGAAGCTCTCAATTGGGGACCCTCAACACAGTACTGATCAACACAAACACTCAATGACTCTTAATTTTTTCTTAGCGTTGAATCCGTCAACTACTGGCACTTCCAAGATCATTCAGATCTCAATCCTTGTTGTGGCCTGAAATATAGGAAGAGAGCATATTTGATTGAGACATCTGGAGACCGTAGGCTACAGTATACAATCACTATAATCAGGGCTCAGCCCACTCCATTAATAACCCACCTTTACTATACCACTATAGCAGTGTATGACGGCAACTCCATTGCTTTTGTGATCACTCTCCCCCCTTTTCTAACCTGGTAAATCTTATTCTTATCTCCCATTCCCTCAGTTCAGTTCATGGATCAATGCATTACCATGTATTGTAATTGTATGTGTACTGGGGTGTCACTGATGTGAAAAAAAGATGAAAGAAATTTCCGTTGGGATCGGGTAAATCAACTATGTAGCCATTCCGAGGCGGTGTTTCTTTTTTCACTATGTACTAGCAAACACATGAACGATACAAAAAAGATATACATACACCAAAACACCCAAAAATCGACAAAATATCGATATAAAAATTGTGAATTCAGGCAAAAATCAGCTGATGTTTTCTTCATGGCCTGTACCAATTCCGTCTCCGCCGCCAAGTCCTCTTGAATGCCGTTCGTGTCTCTGCACTTCGCACCTCCTTGTTCCCCCACCCCCAGGACCCATCTGGACTCTTTTGGTGTGAGGGGGGGGGGTGTGGGTGCGAAAAGAGGCCATGATCACCCTGACCTGCAGAGTCCCTTTATAAGTGAAAGAAGCATCCTTCGTAACAAGAACTCTCTTGATTTGGATGAAGTAGTCTGGCACCAATGGAAATCAAAGATTCCAAATGAGGATACCCAAGGTCACAACAAGGGATTGCAGAAAAGAAGACAACCTAGCAGCAGGTAACCTGAGCGAGTTACACTCCGGATGCAGTGGACCGACCTCGTCCTGTCGCCAGGGAAGACAGTAGGATGACACGATGGACAGTTTAAGAGTCTAGAGCCAGTAGGATCAAGCTCACACGACAGAATCTCAACTATTAGAATGAAATGGCCAGGGCCATTGTGCTCACCTCATGTGGAGGAAAGATGGATAAAGAGCATGGTCTTGTGTCATGTAGTGTTAGGTTTGATGTAGGTCCAAGCAATTACAATTTCCCCAAAATGGCCAATTTACAGTGCATTCGACCTCTGTGACCTTGAAAAGTAGGTCAAATCAAAGAAGACCCGGGTGACACATTGAATGGTTGTTAGAATTAGATGTACCTATGATATAAAATTGGTGCCAATCGGGCAAGTCATTACTAGGAATAATGGCATTTTGAAGAATTTAGGATTTGGCCCCCTCCCTGGAGGCCAAACGGCAAATCAGATCGCACCAAACTTCGGTACCTGAGATCACCTGACCAAGGGGTACATGTGTACTTAATTTGTGATCAATAGTCATTGCAGTTAAGAAACGTGCCATTGTTACGGCCTGACGCCAAATTTACGCCATTTGACCTCTGTGACCTTGACAAGAAGGTCAAATTAAAAACCTGTGTGACATATACTGTATGGTGGTTAGATGTACCCATGATATCAAATTGGTGGCAATCGGGCAAGAAGTTAAGGAATAATCACATTTTTAAGGTTTTGGGATTTTGCCCCCTGGTGGTCAAGTGGTGGATCATATTGGACCAAACTTCGGTCCCTGAGATCAGCTGACTAAGGGGTAAATGTGTACCAAATTTGGTATCAATAGTCATTGCAGTTTAGAAACGTGCCATCGTTACATCCTAACGGCCAATTTACACCATTTGACCTCTGTGACCTTGAAAAGGAGGTCAAATCAAAAACCCGGAGGATATATGATGCACCTTTGCTAGAAGTACCTACCATATTTTTTTCAAAATTTCCCGACTACTATTGAGGGAGATATTGCATATTTTCACTTTTAACGTTTGGCCCCCTGGTGGCCAAACCATGAAACGAATCGGACCGAAACTTGGTCTCCCAGGTGTCATTACATAAGGGTACATGTGTACCAAGTTTCAACTCAATAGCTCTAACAGTTACGAAACGTGCCCTGCTAACGGACGACGGACGACGACGACGACGACGACGACGCCGACGACGACGACGACGACGACGACGACGACGACGACGACGACGACGACGGACGACGGACGCCACGGTATGGGATAAGCTCACCTCTGCTAAGAGGTGAGCTAAAAATACAAGTAATGTGTGAATAATATATATCATTTATTTCTTAACTCTTTCTTTCCAGTGATATAAGTAAACACCTAACTCTAATGGAAAGCACAAATATAACAGTGATACAAACAGAAAGTAAAGAAGTAGAAAGTAGAAGGTGGGCAAATTCATGAAAGAAAAGTATAAAAGTATTCGAGATAGTCATGATAAAACTTTCAGTTTTAGAAAAAGCTAGCATGAGAAGGACACCAATGGTTGTGATTGTACAAATAATAAGATAAAACAAAAATTTTAAGATTTTTAGAAAGAATAAACTACAAAACCAATAAACAAGACTATCAAAGTAGAATAACAATTAGATGAAATACATACATAATATGAAAATACAGGATAGATTGCACCAAGCACCTCTTCGCTAACATTAAAAGTGTGGCCTCAATTATGTCCAACCACCAACTGACATCTTTGACACTCTCCTCTCGGTCACACTTGAATGGTTAGGTCTGCAGTAGCAAATGTTTTAAGGAGGAGTCTATCACAGATTAAAGAATGGGATATGATCAAGATTCCCACTAAAACTTCTCCAGCATTTACTACATCATTCCACCTCCTCTGCGCATTTGACTATCGAATTCCTCTGCTGTGAATGTCCCTTCCAATGTTTCAAAGTTCTCATTAAAAACAGAATAGGCACTTGGTCCATTTCTTGGTCCTGTCCTCAGGCTTGCATAGATCACATATAGTAGTGAGGTCACAAAGTAGACAGCTCCAAATTCAAGTTCGATGAAAAGGCACCAGAGGACGAGCCATAGAATGACCTTTAGAATCAAAGATGTGTACGGATATGTTGCTATTCTAGAAAGGTAGTAGTTTCCTGCTACAAATGTAACAAACCAAGATGGCTTATATTCTTTATGCTGCTGCTGCTGTAATGAAAAAAGCATAAGTTTCAGTCGTTCATTTCATTTATGACATACAAGCTGAAGTAAATACACTGCAAATAAAACCACATTGTATAAGTTTTCTTTATTCCAGCAACAGACTAAGTAGACAATCCTCGCATTATTCTGGCAGCAATGACAAAATTGAGGAACATGTTCACCACAGTAATGGACAATTTCGCACATCCTGCCGGAATAATAAGATTTTATTTTGGTTAGCAAACATAGATGTTGTGCTAAAATAGAACCCAATAATGGGCTGAACAAAAGACCAAGTAGTCTAGAAAGTCAAAACAACCTTGGTCAGTACTTTTACTTGATGTGTAGCCGTAGTGGTCGGTCGTAGGCGTAGGCCTATACGGCACGCAGCCAGGCCTAAAGGCGCTGAGAATGTATTATAAGACCCCCTTTAGGAGGGGCTCTTAAGATACACGTGTGTGCGGGAGTATATAATGTAAATGAAGTGAAATAAAGAGAGTAAATATTGTATATCCAACAAACAATTTTTTTTGGTTTTTCAAAATGGCGCTGAATAAATAAATCAGACCAGTTGTAGCGCTGAATTATAAATCAGAAGGTTGTAACAGGTTACGAGAACATCCAATTTAAATCTTCATGGGAATTCGCTACATATGCCTAAGAAATTGGCCAATTATATTGATATTTTTATTAGAGAAATATCCGTCATAAATAATGACAGAAAAGGTGGTTTTATATCAATTTTGTGTCGACATGGTCGAGGTCACGTGACATAAACAAAACAATCGCACACACCCGTCCAAAAAAGGCACTTAAAGAAAAACAAATACGTTTTCCCTGCTTAAAACCACACTGACGACTAAGTTATATTGGTCTACTGCCCAAATCTGAAGTATCAAATTGAATCACAAACAAGAACTAGCTCTATTCAGCTATAGTTGCGTGAAAAATTCGGGTGAGCGGCGTACATTCTGCACCCTAGCGGCCAATAATTAAACTACTTTCAGCCGGCTGCTCCGGTCTCGTTAGGGAGTTTTTCCCAAATGTACACGATGATGACGTGCCCCATTAACAGGACGTAACATCTATTTTAAGATGCGTTTCCAAAGTGAATGCATGAGGACAATCCATTTAAGTGTCGTATATCACTGGAAACGCCCGATTCCCGTGAATAAGGACAATCACAATGTATTACATTACCAAAACAAAAATGTGTCGGAAGGAACTATATGGATGGTCCCATCGCAACCCCCCCTCCAGCAGTATGACACAGAAGGGCTAGTTGACTGTCCCCCGGGGGGGGGGGGGTTTGGGGGGAGCTTCCCCCCAACGCACTGGTAAAAACCTATGTCGACGGAGGGGGGTTTGGGGGGTGTCCCCCCATTGTAACAGCTGTAGTTGTTAGAGCTTGCACTTAACATATGCTCGTAGGGGGGTTCGGGGGAGCTCCCCCGACCTAAAGGGGGGCTCACTAAGTCCTTGACTTTACATATTATGGGCATGAACACAAGTTAGGGTAAACATTAACATGCCTTTCTCTCCAAATTTGAATCAACATGAGATTCTGCAGTGTCACCAGTTTTACCATCCACAGTATAGTGTTGAGTCCTAGGAGAATTTTCATCATGTTGATGATGTTCTTCAACTTGAACTTCCTCTTTTTTTACTTTTTGGTTATTTTGGGAGATTCTCCTTAGAATATTGAAGCTCCCCAGTCCTAAACCACCACTAGAATGGTTCGAAGATCTCTCGCTTGCTTTCTTTGCTCTGTACTCAGCAAGCTGGGCCTCAACAGAACCCATATTTGGGTACAAATTGAGTTTTAGCACCAGATTTCACAAAAAAATTGCCATTTCTGCTTTGTAAGAATTGTACCATAGCAGCGGTATCAAAACTAACTCCACTCTTAAAACAGAACTGCATGTAATATAACGTTTTCTTTTAATTTAACTACTCAAACAATTTGAATAAATTTAACTTACCTTATATTCATGTTCGAACAAATTCAAATTTATATTTAGAAACAATTTTATTACAGAATTAAAGAATAACGCAGATGGAGTGCCAGCGATTTTATCTTCGGAAAACAGAAGAGTTCCGAAATGGAGCTAGAAAACAGGAAGAGGGAGGTAAAAGTCGCTTTTTATTCACCATTTTCATATATTTTAGAACATAATTTAATCTTACTTGTTGTTGGTGATTATGAGGTTATTGTTTATGTCCATGAATCTATTCTTAGAACTGTCAATTTAAGTAAAAATCAAGAGACAAAAATGGCAAAATCTGACATAAAAAATTAAAATGTACGTTCGATGTACAGCATTAGCATACTATACATAGATCATAACTTATCTTACAATGCATAATATGTAATCTCTAATGCTTTTCTGATGATATATCACTTGTAATGTAATGCGGATGCGTGATCCACTACCTGTCACATTTCCATCATGTTCTAGTGAAGCCCCAGTTACGTACGTTCGGGCTGTCGTGACAATACTGACAGTGACAATTTGTCGCGACATTCCAACCCGAGAAAAGGTTGCATTTTTTAAAGACGCAGCATCACTCAGCAACACTAAGACTAAGATTAAAGAGAACGTCTTTCGATAGGAATGAAGAATAACTGAAGGAATCAAGACCTTAGTTTTAAAGTCCTGTAGATGGAGACTACTCATCCACTATTCAGATCAAGATAATAGTAATACATGTAAGGGAACCTTCTTCCATGTGGCCAGTCTGTCAGTGTGCTCCAAGAGAGGGCAAATGATAGACAAAATCTGGCACAGCCAGAAGTTTTGTTTGGAATCCGAGTTTGGTGATTCGAAAAGTCAGTGCAAAGCTTACCTGGTTGTTGACCTTGTAGTTTTGTGGGCCAAGGTCTATGACTTGATATTCACAAACATGGGGCATCATCCATCTTTCAAATGATCTGTTTAAAGTTGATGAAATGTCTTCATGCCTTGAACGAGCTTCCTAATTGAGAGCTGAAAAGGGCCAAAATCACACAATCCTGCCCACTCAAAATTCAAATTACATTCAAGAGCACTCTCCTCGTTGAACCAAACCAACAACTGTTTATCAAAGTTAAATGCTATTTTATCACCTTTTCCTATCAATTCAAATGCCAGTGGAACAGTTGTTCTTTGTATTAAGACAGAGCAATGCAGATGTTACAGACCTGACCAGCTGGTCAATATGAAATGCTTTTGAAATGTCACACCTGGTTTAAATGTCTTCTATTCCAGTTCCTTGTTTGTTTGTGAACTGAATAAAACTTAAATGCTATAATACATGTAGTATGTCCCCATGGACAGTCATTGGTTTCATGCGATTATTATCATTTTTGTCATCTTTCATTGCTCTCTTTTTCCATCATCCTAATAAGAACAACGGAATGTCTGATGATACTTACAAATGCCTGTCAGTGTGATATCCCGATTGTAGTGGGTAATGTTATTCACACTTGCGACAGCCGGTGTCTGAACTGAAATGGCCCTCAAGCATATTTAAGCATGTTTTGTGTGTTGCACCTTTTGCTATGCAAATTCCTGATTAGGCTGATAGACCAAAGGGCGTGATCATTCCAATCGGAGATGGTGTGCATGATGTTTCTACATTCAGGGATTTGCAAGTTGAGATCATGATTTGACATAACTTGCTCCTACGCCTGTGAACAAATAGAAAAAGGACCCGGCCACAAATTGACAAAGGATTTTGAGTCAGTTTTTCCGAACTGTGCATCTGAGGTTGACAGGAATGTGCCACTGAGGAGTTTACATTTTGTCTTATTCTTCAAGTTGTCAGGCTGGGTACTGTCAGGCATCAGGACTAGGGAGTTTGTTACTCATCATTATTGCATCTTCAAATCATGATCTGCTCGAAAAAAAAGTCTTTTAGAGTCGAGCCTCTCCCTCTGGTACATGTATCTCCGGCTCCAAATCCATGTTCTTCGTCTGCAGCACCAGATGGGGTAAGATTTCTCAAATTTGATTGGTTAAAAATTGTATACAAAAGAATAAAGTCAAAATTGGAGAATTCATTAACTCCTGCTTTTGATAGAAAATGATTTTCACTATTCAGGGAATGCATTGATTGATTTAAAGATGGATGTCTGTTAACCCATTGTTCTCAAACTGGTCACCAGTATGCTTTTTAATGCGTCTTTCAAATATTTTGGTGGAAATCTGATTAGAGATGATCTTGGCGAGCTGTTGTTTTGTTTACTTTGGTATTTATTGAGTGACATAGGCGTACTTGTTTGCCTTCAAGGGTTTTACTTAATAGTAGGCTTACGTGTTCCAGGCAATTTATTTACGTTTTGTGCAAGTCCTAATGTGCAATGAGTGTACTCGTGTGTAGAAAATTCTTGGAAAATGTCAGACGGTAACAAAGTACTTAGAATATCCTTCAGAATGCAATAACACAGGTCGAGGAGTCCGTTTAACCACCACCTAATATATATATATATCTTTAAAGAATAACCCAATTTCTCTCATGGAAGTCACCAAATCCCTTCTGGTAGGTTCATGTCTTGTCCCCATCTGTTCTTATCCAAAGAAAATGTTTTTTGATTCAGTCGCAGTTTTTGCCATTATGGCCTAGCGAATTTGGCTGAAGACTTGTTTTGCAGTTCTGGTTACATCTAATGTATCCAACTCTGTTATTGGTTTGACTGTCTGTTCAGTTTCTTGTCTACTGATATATTGGTTACAACCAAGTTCTCCAACTTATTCAGGATTCTTCGTTTTCTGTTGTAGGAGTTGGACTATCCTCCGGACCACGCTGACCTGGCAGAACCTCAAAATGTGGACCTTGCATGCAGCCAGGATACAGATATGTTGATGGGTAAGTCTCTTGGAAACACGACGGTAAACAGAGGAACCTCCCATGGTCAATCAGTCTTTTGAATTTTCCCTTGCTTTTTAGCTCACCTCTTAGCAGAGGTGAGCTTATCCCATACCGTGGCGTCCGTCGTCCGTCGTCGTCGTCGTCGTCGTCGTCGTCGTCGTCGTCGTCGTCGTCGTCGTCGTCGTCGTCGTCGTCGTCGTCGTCGTCGTCGTCCGTCGTCCGTTAGCAGGGCACGTTTCGTAACTGTTAGAGCTATTGAGTTGAAACTTGGTACACATTTACCCTTATGTAATGACACCTGGGAGACCAAGTTTCGGTCCGATTCGTTTCATGGTTTGGCCACCAGGGGGCCAAACATTAAAAGTGAAAATATGCAATATCTCCCTTAATAGTAGTCGGGAAATTGTGAAAAAAATATGGTAGGTATTTCTAGCAAAGGTGCATCATATATCCTCCGGGTTTTTGATTTGACCTCCTTTTCAAGGTCACAGAGGTCAAATGGTGTAAATTGGCCGTTAGGATGTAACGATGGCACGTTTCTAAACTGCAATGACTATTGATACCAAATTTGGTACACATTTACCCCTTAGTCAGGTGATCTCAGGGACCGAAGTTTGGTCCAATATGATTCACCACTTGACCACCAGGGGGCAAAATCCAAAAACCTTAAAAATGTGATTATTCCTTAACTTCTTGCCCGATTGCCACCAATTTGATATCATGGGTACGTCTAACCACCATACAGTATATGTCACACAGGTTTTTAATTTGACCTTCTTGTCAAGGTCACAGAGGTCAAATGACGTAAATTCGCCGTCAGGACGTAACTATGGCACGTTTCTTAACTGCAATGACTATTGATCACAAATTAAGTACACATGTACCCCTTGGTCAGGTGATCTCAGGTACCGAAGTTTGGTGCCATCTGATTTGCCGTTTGGCCTCCAGGGAGGGGGCCAAATCCTAAATTCATCAAAATGCCATTATTCCTAGTAATGACTTGCCCGATTGGCACCAATTTTATATCATAGGTACATCTAATTCTAACAACCATTCAATGTATCACCCGGGTCTTCTTTGATTTGACCTACTTTTCAAGGTCACAGAGGTCGAATGTACTGTAAATTGGCCATTTTGGGGAAATTGTAATTGCTTGGACCTACATCAAACCTAACACTACATGACACAATACCATGCTCTTTATCCATCTTTCCTCCACATGAGGTGAGCACAATGGCCCTGGCCATTTCATAATTTGAATATGTTATCTGTCATCCCCCTGTGTGGGCAGTGGTTGGTAAGACTGTAATACATCAGATGTAGAGGGAACTATTCAATTGTAAAACAAACAAACCTCAAAACCATTTCGAGAAAACTGACGCAGACATAAGTTTGTTCACTTTACACTCAAGTGCAATGAATCAGTCACTCTTATCGAGTTGTTGACATACCCGATTGTCCTGTCCTTACAAATTTCAATAGATACCAAACAATGTCCGTTTTTGACAGCAATTTCCTTTAGAGGAGCCTCACTTGTTTGACATGTTTGATATCCCGAAATGTGATGACATCATCGCTTTGAATATCTTCCACGATTTTCTGGTCAAAATATAGTTTTTTGTCAATCTTTCAGCATCCACTGCCACAGCAATGATGAGAGGTCGATGTAAGTGTGCCCTCAATTTCTCTTGCTTTCTTGTTAAAATCTTCACACAAAGTGTTTTTGCTGTGTACACCAGACTCACACTGCCAAGATTGTGATCTCAATACTGTCCTGAAGAACCAGCTTCGTAATAAGACCGGCAAAGATGTTTTTGCAGTATCAGGGATCCCACGCACAGATTTATAATCTCCTCTACTTGCTCTTGAAAATCCACTGAACCCTCTCCCTTCTATGAGATAAGGAGTATGAAGATTCCCAAGGAGTTACACATACTATGATAATATCATAATAGTTATGGTCTTTTCCAGCTTTAGAGATGTGCATCTACCTGATGGACAAGACAGGGTTGCAATTTGTGGTTGAAGATGGCAGACGTTCGAAGGCTGAGGAGCTGCAAGAAATGGTCATACAGGACATTGGCATATCCGAGGAGGCGAGAGAAATCTTCTCGTTGTGGCTTATGTCACCTTTGTTAGGTTTGTACAGTCTAGAGTCTGTTGTTTTGATCCTTAGATGTGCCCAGTAATTTATTCTTTGAAAACAGAAATTCAGGGCAAAATGTTGCTAGGCCTGTTTGCTCATTCCGCATTAGCAATAAAATTGATGTTAAGCCCTAATGCTACATTTACTGAAGAAAACAATGCCTAGTTGAGCTAACACTGGGGTTAGTCTCTAACTCTGATCGAGCAACTAGGCCCTGCCCCTTAGTTATAAGGCGACTGAACCAACTGGACACGCTTCGGTGGATGCTTTCAGGATCCCTTTAAACGAAAAAAAATATTTTTCAGAGATCCAGCTGAAGCCCCATCACTGTCCATTCAAGATCACATGTCAGTGGGACGAGCTTCTCATGAAATTCACCAATGCAACTGAAGAGCAGGTAGAGAGAGATGAGCCCATCTTGATGTTGAGGAGGCAGGTTTTCGTGCCGAGAGAAAGAGAAAAATATGTATGTTTCTTTCACTATTTCTCAAACCTTTATGGTTACCTTAAGATTCTTGATCTCAGCTGGGATTGCCATTACAAATACAATTAATTGCCGATTATAGTTTTAGAGGAAATCATCCAAAGGGCTCCATCGTTTTAAGGGATTGTCCAACTTGCAACCTTCATCGGTGGGTATTTGACTTCTCACATCAAGAATTGCAAACTGAATTAGAGTCGTTTCCATACTTTTCATTGACCTACACACAAAATAAATGACCTACATAAAACTTTGTTTTTATTTTTCTAGATTTCAGACCCGGAGATTGTGCGTCTGCTTTATTCTGAAGCATGTACGAATATCGTTGAGGGACGATATCCCGTGGAACCGAGAGACTACCACAGGTTTGCAGGAATGCAGGCTTGTATACAGTTCGGAATGTACAATCAAGCTGTGCATACAACAAAGTTTTATAAGTGAGTCAAAAGTGTTTGTTTTTTAGTAATCAGGTGTTTAGGGTGTTCAGACTACAGCAATATTGAAGGATGTGGGTCTGAGGTACTTGTCCTTAATCAACCAGTCGTTTTGGCCTGTTCAGAGCAGCATATGATAGAATCGAGAACCATCCCCCATCAAGCAGTGTTTTCATATGAGTTCCACTATTCAAGTTGAATTTTATTTTCAGAGACAATGTGGAAGACTTCTATCCCGACCATGTGTGTAAAAAGTCTTGGTCCATTCCCGGGATGAGACACAAACGATCGACAGTCGAGGCATGGGCACATGAACACCGCGAAATATCTATGGCATATACTGGTGAAAGACCAGAAGAAAAACAAGCGATACGACTCATGTACCTGCAGGACTGTCAGAAATTACCATATTATGGGTATGATGATTATTTTGGTGTATTAGCTTGCTTGTAATCGTCTCGTACTGATATGCTGGTGTGTCAGGTCTTTAGTGATTCCTTCAGCTCAAATGTCCTTCAGTTCCTTTATAAATTCACCAAATATTTTGTCTTGGATAGTCAACACTCCATTCTGTATTCTTCAATTCTTATTTACAAAGTAATAAAAAACGTTTTTCAGAGGTGCCATATTCCACGGCCAAGTCGAGAAGCCGTCTGGTGCATTAGGAAAGGTCACGGGATCACATGACTTACATGTGAATGTTGCAATAAACAGAGACGGAGTTTTTGTAATCGACAAAGAAAAAGTGGTAAGTTTAGTGGTCAAATGGGTTCCTTTGTAAATGACATCATAGACTTGATCAGTCAGGAACAGTATTTGAAACACATGGATGATTTGTCATCAGCATGTCATTGTCAAAAAGTAATCAAAGTCTAACGCTTCATTGCATCAATATTGTATGACCTCATGTCTTGACATCTATCCTGAAACCTTATCACAAATATCTTGTCACTCCTATGAGCATATTGGTGCTTCAGGAAATTCACTGAGTTTTGGATGGCTTAAGAAGTGAACCTATCAGAAGAGACCTGCTTTGATGAATATCCTTGAAGTGAACTTATCAGTTTTACAGAGTCTTGATTGTCCTGAAACTTCAATTGTGATCTTTTTCAGACCTCACTGCTTGGTTTGCTCTATAAAGACTTATCATGGGACTATGCAGAACCAGAAGATGCAACGAACAGGGATCGTCTGCCGTGTTTATTCCTACAGTTCAAAGGCGACGAGCCGGCAGATGAGAAAGCGTCGCTTGTTTTACAAGTCTTCTCGCGTCAGGTACGACCAAACTGGCATTCGTTTAGGATGGAAGTTCAAGTCAACAGAGCAATCTCCGGGCCCTCCTGAAAGTGTAATGATAAATAGCAAAGGCTGTGTTTGAGGGGAGTTGAGTGCATAAAATGGTTGCTGTCAGCCCTATAAACCTAAGGTGTACTCACTGTGTGAAGAATTTAGAACTTATGACACTAAGCACTGTCAGGGGCCCTGAATATTTTTCATAACCATTATTTGACAACAGCCAGAATTAAATTAGGCAGCTTATTACGTAGCTGTTGTTAAACTTGGCAGTATTTTGTTTTGGGTATCCCTCTTAACCTAACAGCTTCTCTGACGTGCCTAACCGATCGTCAGGTATATTCTATTTCAGTTGTGGAAAGTCATTCAGTGATACGCCCTGGCCTTATAAAAATCTTGCTAATTTTCTCCTCTCTTCCACTAGGCTGTGATGATGGATGCATTGATTGAAGCATGTGTAAGGGCTATTATGGAGCAACAGCAGCGGGAGGCTGGCAGCAGAGATCATGTGGATGGTCCGGCGTCTGCTGCACCTCTTCAGGGTAAATACAGAAAAGCTATTGGGATTTTGAGTCGAAGATTTCGAGGAGACCTTTGGTTCAAGTGATAATTGTTGTGAAATACACATGGACTGGGTCTCAATATGCTTCTTAGTGTACAAAAAGCAGCATTCACGAAAAAAGTAGTAATAGTGCTAAAAGCTGACTAAAGTAGGTTACCTGAGTTTCACCATGTGTGTTTGCACTTGTTTATAGAGACACATTCATTGAACTTTGGCTGTATTAGCTGCACTCATAGTTATGATTCCATCCACACGGTCATATTTACACTGTGATCACTTGCCTACACAGATAGTGCACATAACCCAACAACCTTGCTAACTGTAGTCAGATACACGAGTCTTTGTTTCCTGAAATCGTGACTGTTCCATAATGTTGTAACTCTATTGTAAACATTCTTGTATATTAACTATCATTTTGTCCTTTGTCGCTTTCTCAACTTGATCCATGTTATCATTTGTAACAAAGTGAAATATTTCTCCTTGCTTTATTCCTGTAAATAACCACCGTCGCTATTTTTGATTTTGGTTTCTTAACCTGACCAAACCTGATAGATAAATTCCAAATTTGATATAAAGTCATGTAGTTTTTTGACGATATTAAGAAGTTTGACCGAGCTCAACTCTTCTGACATTAGATTATGAGGAGCTATTTGGAATTTATCTACAGCTGCATTAAAACGATTTGAATAATTTCGTCACCACTTTTGTTAATTTAGCTCACCCGTTTTACCCTGCACTTGTTACAGCCCCATTCAGGTCATTCGTACGACTCGGATCATTTTTTAGCAAAAACGTGGGCTCAGACCCAGAAGAGTGAGTTATTGATAAACACCCTATATGCATCACAGTCCTTCACCTTCCTTCCTAACTCTGGGGTAGAGCGGTCAGGAAACTCTCTTGACCCAAATACCCAACCTGGCAGTGCCAAGGCTTTCTAACTGAAATGAAACTTGCAATTTGTAAACATTTTGAAGACTTGCCTCACATGGCTTGTGACGGCCGAGCTGCAGTCAGTCGTATGTGTAAGACCACATGCTAAAAACAATGATAGAAATCATAATATTGTGATTGGTCTCAACAACTGTCTATGTGACACAAGGTTTTGAATTGTATGAATGAGGGACTTGCTTTATCCAGATATGGCAAATCTCGCACAGTGTTGGTACAGTTTATATCAATGCCTTTACAGAAACCTTGGCACTTCTACCCATGCACATCATACCTTACTAACAACATCATGCAACATCATTTTTCCGTCCATATTTTCTTTTGGATTTGACATATTGTGCCTCTTATTTATTAAGTGCCCTATATCACACTTGTTTGCACAGTCTTCTTTACTGTGTTGCAGCCTGTAGTACTGAATTGCAGGTAAAGTCAGTGTGAGATTGTTTGATATTTTAAAAACGTTGATATAGAAGTGGCTAGATTTTTTTGCCGACAACTAATTTTTTTACCCTTGCTGTAATATGTGCATGTGGGCATGTGGTGATCATGAGCTTGTCTCTGCATAGACGTACCATATATTTTGCCAGTGCATAATTTTTCAGTTTGACTGAAATAAAAGTGTTTTAACTAAAAACGGGGCATGAGACTGACCTAGCGTGAGTAATGACCCCCAGAAAAGAGTATTTTACTTACAAGCGATTTATAAGCTATCTTTAAGTCATGCAGTGTGTGCATGCTGACGAAGTTCCTCCTGTTCTTTTTTAGTTGACATGATCTGTCTGTAGATTGCAGGAAATGTGCATGTGTATGCTTCTTTGCTTGAAATTGTGAATCTGACCTTCAATAAAGCATGTCTCTGTATAATCGTTTATACTCGTCATCATGTGATGCATGATAGTGGAAAAGTGTCTTCAGAGAATAATGCAAATTAACCAAAATATTGTCATGTTCGTTATGCAGTAGTTCTTTAAGACTTTCCACCAACTCCACAGTTGGCAGATTTTGTATCCAGTTTTGCATGTCCATCGACAAGTAACCTGGGTAACCAAAGAGTAACAAAGGTATACTTATTTATTTGCAAGCATATACAAAATTGGATACAGAATCTGAAAGTTTTGTTCTGCATTATGGCGACTGCAAGGCTGATTCAGTGTCCTCAAAGGAGTAGAGTATTGTCCACAATCTTTCTATCATTGCATTCTGAACCATTCCATTCCATTCAATCATTCCATTTCCATCTCTTCTTTTGCAGAGCAAATAGCGGCCAAACTGAAATCAAACACGAACACGTGCATGTCCAATAAACTCAAGCGGCTTTGCCTGTCTACAGTCAATGCTCAAGGTATGGCCCGAAAGTGGAGAAGCAAGGCACAGGCTTCCGTTTCTGTCGTGACGTAGACTTTAGAAAACTTTTCTGTTCAGGCTGCTCTTTCAAGGACTGAGGGTAATTCTTTGGTCGTGCGATGGAATTTTATGGCATTATTTGTCTTATAATGCGATTGGGTTTTTGTCTTGGTACTGAAGAAACTGCAAAATATCTTTGATAAAATGACCCATAACAGCTCAGCTAATTGAATCAATGCATTATTTCAAGTCCTTGAGTCACCCTCAGTCCTTGGTATTATCCATCCGTCTTCATGTAGCACCACAGTCACAAAACTTCCTTTGTATAAAACGGATTGAAAATGTAAATATTTCTATGTGTCCACTGAGCTTGTTCACCGTGGCAAATCACTATTTGTTAGTAATTGAAACAGACTGAATTAAATGTGCCAAAGTGTGTTCGTGGTGTTACATCTTAAGATCATTTCTGTTGTAAGCATATCATCTCTTCAAGGACTTCTGCTTAATTCATCATAGCGAATCATGTGTGCTGTTTTTCACCATCAGAAGAGAGAAGCTTGGGGCGGGAGAGAATTGGTAGATTTTGCCAGCTGGTGAAGTGACTGAAAATGGGGCCTGAGCTACATTTTGCTCATCAAACCGATGAGTAGAATACGCTGAAATATTCACCTTTGTCAAATCTGTCTTAAATTTTCAAGCAAAGGAAAAATTTGCAATATTGGGTTCAGGGTGTAATGTAAGAGGATTGGGGTTTTTGAAACAAATATTTGAAGTCCTTAAGGGTAAGAGAGTTCATCCTGTTTCATCTTCTGAAGTTTTCGCTTAATTTAGTCTTTCTTTGGCTTGCTTGGGACTTGCGGTTTATCATTACTTAAGTAATTGCTATGCACGACGTCATCATGAAAAATTTGAATTGGATGATCATTATGTGTTGTTGTCCTCCAAAATATACTCGGCAGATGTTGTTTGTAATGTATCATTTAGCAAATCCTATCACTTCATGTGAGTAGCCTAGACACTATAACATGGTTGTCTCTTGCTAGATATCATTTTAAGATAGGACCTAAAATAATTAGGTGCTCCACCTATTTGTTGTAACAGTATGTAAATGTGTCACAACTTCTGATTGTCAAAATCTTGATTTGAAATGCTGTGGGAAAATTGAAAAAGTACCTTGGACACTGCACGTCAAAACTTTCACTTCCCCAGAGAATCAGCACCACCTTTCGCAATCATCTGAACACCGATTCTGTTGTATGATTGAAGAAACGCAACTGAACTGAACTACTGACGCCTTCGCTGGATTCTGTTGTAATCGCCCTTTAGCTTGGCGCATCTTTCTTAGGTTAGAGTGATGGGTGTTGTGGCGATTTGTTTGTACTTTTATGCCGTCTTCTCTTGCTTACACTTTCTAGTTCAGATTACCATGACACTTGCAGTGATTTGCTGATTTCGACACCAGTGGTTTTCAACTTTGTTTGGATGTTGTCACACTTGGTATGGTACGGTTAGGATGCCACCTTTAGCGGATAGAAAGCCGCTGTTAACCCTTTTGCTGCATATGGATATAGGTCAGGTACAGAACACCACATATTTTTGGACACTTCCTTCAGGTGGATCCAAGCATACATTTTCAGAAAGTCAAAATGTTAAAAAGATGAGCTTACACCAAAGGTCCTTTCTCCCTGGGGTCTTAAAACACACCTGACCATGAATGGAGGGAGGTTTAAGTGAAATTGACCCAATGTTGCAGATGTATGCAATTGCAGCTAGTTCCGTGCAGCAAAGGGGTTAGGTGGAGGATGCAGGTAAGAATGTACGAGCAGGGTCGCACAGCCAGAGACAACAGATAAAACAATTACTTGTTTGCTGGTTTAATTGCAATCCAGTTGGTCCAATATATATCGTACCTTGCAACGATGATCGATTCTGGTCACTGGCACTTGCAGACAAATGCAGACAAAGCAATTTTCATCACCAGCAATAATTATTGTCACTGTTATAAAGATTGCCTGCATTTTGCTTCAGATCAGTGATTTATTAATAATGAGACCTATTGTGAAAGGAACACATTATAATAGATATATTCAGGATACTTTGGTCAGCAATGCCTTGCTCAATTTATATATTTTGTTATAAAATATATCCTTGCTTATTTTATTTAGAGACAGGCTTTCAGCCCTTATATTATTTGTAGGAATTGTCTTTCAAATCATGATTCGTTTTGATCCCACCGATATGATCACTGTTTGAATTTACATTGATCTCACATTAGTGTTTATGTAGTAATTCATCTTGTGTTGATCTTGTAAACATGTTGTATCTAAACCTTGTCACCCCAGCAGTAGTGTTCGATGCTTTGATTGAATTACGGTACAGTGGTGGTGCAGATGACATCATAAAAACAGCATTTTGGACATCAAATCACGTGGCTCACTTTGCCTGCAGGATCAAGCATAGGATTGACATTAAAATTAGGGGCCGAAATGATGTCATTGCAAAGCTTCCGTACACAACTTTGAATACAGGTGATCCAGTGTCAGCTTGGCTTGAGAATTGTCTTGCTGTTAAGCCTTAACAGTATATGTTGTTCTCTGATTGATCTAAAACTGATGCTGTTTTTGTATTTTCCATTTCCAGGAGATAGACTAAAGTAAACTGAATTCGCCAATGGATTCTAAGTATTTAATCTACTTGGCCTAGATATTGTACTTTAGCCAGAGTGTTCGTTATCTACCTCCATCATAGTGATAATGAAATATATCAGACGTTAGTCAAACTAATATCATGAAAATAGAATAGCTTGTAAAAGTAATTGATGTAATATAATTATAGATATGTGTGAAATGTTTACGAAATTGTTTGTTTAATGTACAGATTGCTTTATAAATTAATAAATGTTAAAAGAAGAAATCGGAAATTTGCATTTATAATTTATGAGGTTGTTGTGAATCCAAGGATAGACACATCAGATGATTCAAAAACTTGAACTGTCAGGAGATTAGTGGCATAAGGGTTAGTGGTTTGGGTGATACACTTATGATCAGGAGGTTGGGAGTTCAACTCTTGAAAGATCATCGCTGTTTCCATGCCCTTGAGCAAGACACCTGACCCTACATTTTTTCATCCTTTGATACTCGTAAAACCAGGGTTCCTTGTCTCTGCTACCCGCAGTTAGATGGTTGATGGTGCCTATACCATGACAAACAGAACACCCAATTCAAGTGGACAGTAACATGAGGCAATAATCCATGGGGCGCAATTTCCATAGGCAGAGACACTCGAGGAGAAGATGGCAAAAAGATATCCCATTTTGTTGGCATTCCAACAGAATACTGAATCACATAATTTGGAGACCTCGATTGCTTTCAATCATCTCAGCACATTGGTGACTGGGTGGCAACGCCGTCAGCCGACTCACTGGACAACTCTACAAAGTGTGTTGTAAGGTCAAAAACTGAAGAGCTTACAGCTTGTTGAGACAGGGCACAACAGCGAGATATAAGCAAGCATGTCTCCCTGACTTTACAGTGAGAACAGAATGAAAAGTCAAACAAGCAAATGAGAAATACAGATTTATTGCTAAAATCAAATAACATCTCAACTGAAAACATTTCAAAGGAAACAAAGTCTTTAGTAAAATTGCTATGGGAACATGAACTGAGTTTCCATAGACTATTGCAAACAGTGAAAATATATGGCACATAGTGATACATTGTGTGAACATCTTCATGTCGATAGGTATTGATAATCCTCGAATGTGTCTGCGATCATGATCGTAACACCTGTCGCATGGTATTCTGCAGACAAGTGATTTTGATCGCAGGTACCTGTGACGTAGCGAAAACGTGACGTCAAATGCCAAGATGTTGATCGCAGATCCCTCTGAGTCTGATGCAAACGTGCAAAATTGCAAAAGTATCAAATCTTGGAAAAATAACAAAACGTGATGCATTGAAAACTCCTACAAAACTGAATAAACAAACCTGTTGTTTGTAATTATCACAGACAAGCTATCACAGTCCCATTATACCTATGACGATTGTTCAAAATTTGATTTGAAATATTTCAATTATGTAAATTTACACTGAATATCAATTTTAACACTACATGCAACGAACATCAATTATGACATCTCAAACCAACTTGAAGTAGGCCTACTATGAAAGATCAACAAACTGTTTCCTAGAAATTTAGGAATACTTGAAACTGATACTTCCGTGTTGCCATTGCATGACCAAAACAGTGAGCAATGAAGAAAAACAATCCAATAATCAGTGATGTATAAATGTGACACAAAGAAGAGCAATGTACAGGTAGGTTTGAATATCTCTGCTTTAAACATACATAAAGACCTTTTAAAATGGAAAGTTGCGAGTATAGACAATCTAACCTAAGGTAACTATCGTTTTTAATGCAATTTACTGGCAAGCACATATTACTGTGACATGAAGTTCGCTGACACAAATTTTACACCAGAGTTGTATTGCCCAAATACTTCAAGCAGATAGAGATCACTACCTTGATCTAAAGCTGGCTTTCTCTAATCAGCAGGCAGTCCCTTATAATTGTTAATACAAAGCTAGTATTTGTTTCAAGTAGATGAGACGCTATCTTTATCCGATGCTAGCTCTCTCTGGTCAGCAGGCAGTCCCTCATAAGTTTTACGAAGCTAGCTTTTGTTGACAATGGCCAGCAGGCAGTCCTTGAAATCCCCACTTGTCTCACTCCTGACAGCATCAACAAGAGATTTGCCATATTTCTCCTTATATTGCTTCTTAATTGCACCAAGGTCAACCTGAAAATGAAGTCAACTACTTTTAATGACAAGACGAGTAATCAGAATACAGGTACAGACGCAGGGTCCCCCCCCCACACACACACTTATTAGAGAGAAAAAATGCATATTGACTATGAATTTTGGAAAATTAATGAAAGTATCATTTGTCTCTTAAATTATAATGACACACAGCTGAACAATTGTAAACAGTGCAAGACCTTTACACAAGCTACATGTATATTTATGCAAAACCCTACCTCTGATCTTGAAACTATGATTCTGATCAAAGGTCGTTCATCCGTTCCAAAGCCATCAAAACTGTTCTGGATCAACTGCACGAAATGCGAGGGGGCATCTTTCAGAGATTCACCTGGAAGAAAACACAATAGACTATACACTACATCAGAATCTGAACCTAATCTGCGCCTCTGGGTTGAGTCCAACATCTTCCTTTGGGCCAAATTCCAAGGTTGTTCCTGACTGGGATAATTGGCTATAGAAAACCAAAGATGGCACCTGCATCTTTCATGCAGGCACCTCCAGATCTGAGCAAGGTCTCTAGTATTTGGCACTCACCGAGTTTGTCCAATTTCTCTTTTCCGGATTCATCTGCTGAAGAATCTTTCAACAATGCTAGCATCATATTCTTGAAATCACCATTGCCTCGTTCCTTTAGGTCATCTACCAGTTCAATGTTGTGAGCTGCGAAAAAGGAGGAAGGGTTTGGCTGAGAGGGAACATGTATCTGGATTTTTTCAATCATTTTGATCCTGGGCGGCTGCAAGGAGCTAAGCACAGAGCATGTTGTTGAACAGACAGGTCTATCCCTTCAGAATAACTAACTGACTTGCAACATGAGTATACAAAAGGCTTCAGGCAAAAGTATGTGTTGCGATGTGGTGATGTCAAAATCAGCAGATTGATCCAATCGAAAAGTTACAATATCTCAATCATGGTCTAGAGATTGTACTTTGGAAACATCAATGAAATATCGAGAATACTGAGTTGGATTATTACAACTTACCCCTTTTATACTCCTTCTTCATATTTTCAATCTCCTTGCTGCCGATGCTGTGTATTATGCTAATGAGGGCGTCTGCTTCCATCTCGGCTTCTGATATGTCATGATGGAGGGAATGTGCCAGGTACTCAGTGGGTGCCATCATTAAACTCAGGATCAGCTCCTCATAATTGCCACTTAGTTCTGATTTCAGGTCGCTGATCAATTTCTGAAATAAATATTGCACTGATAGTTAGTATTAACATTAAAAAAAGAATTTTGTATCTAAGGATAAATAGAGAGTCGAAAATCAGAGGCCTATGGCCAGTGGCTGGTATCTTTTAAAGCATGCCTTTGGGCTTATGAGGGGTTCGACTGAAAAATGGGGGGTCTATTTGCCCTGCGTGGGTCTCGTTTTGCCAACCAAAAAACACCCCATCACTCCTTTGTGGTACAAGGATGCTGTACACATGTCTTCGGGAGTGAACCCCCCTCCCAGGGGTAGAACTCCACAACCAGATGGATGCACCACCATCTTTGTTTTAGTCCTTAAGAAAGCCACTTTACTGCAACTGACCAGTTTTCACCATGATACGTACATCAAAGATTACCCTTTAAAACATCGCTTGACACCAGACAATGAAGGATACTGAATTTGAGGACCAAATCTTCCCTGGTACTTTGCAATTGACCAAAATTCGGAAAGTTATGCCCACCTTGTCATATAAGTCAGCATATTTGTCTCTAATCTTCTGTCTTTGTTTATTCGTCCGCTGAGCTAGAATATCGGTGATGACATCCTCATCTGTCCCGAAACCGCACATGGCTTCATAAAGATGCTCGCAGTCATCATTCGTGGATGATTCTTCTGCGATCTTCTGTATTGGTTGCGAGCCCTGCTGGTCAGGTCTGTCCTCACTTTCTGTACTTCCACTTGCTACAAAATTTGAAATGGACATTAAAATTACAAAGGACAACATTTAAAAAGAACATTAGAATTGATCACACATTTGGGAACACCACTGTCCTTGATAAAACTGGTCAAAGGGTACAAACATCATGAAGGCCTCCTCACATCAGCCACAAAAAGATAGGTGTGAGGTATTCCAATGGCAAGTTTGATGTTGATACTGATGTACAATACTTTTTTAAGGTTTTGGACCCTCTTCCTCAATCTCAAACAGGATAACCTACCAGAATCATCCCATCTCACAGCCTTTTTATTAGCCTTCTCCTCAGTCAGTTTTGTAGGCGACAGCAGAGGTGAAGTCTGTTTCTTAGGTGAGAGAGGAGGTGAAGGAGTCAAAGGTGGACTATCTCGCTGGGGCTCCTCGAATACCTTCTTTGAACTAAAATTTGTCGTAAACCTCTTTTGCTTCACTGGCAAGGGAAAGGAGGTGGCATCCTTGGTTTTTACCTGAAGCGTGTAAGACATTGTTGAAATTAGAGTACGATATGAAATTATGTGGATAAGTCACAGGGGCTACACGTGGAGTTGACAACCCACAGGATGGACTCATGACTAGATGATTGTGTTAACTCAGCTAGCGACCCCATCTTTGGCAAGAGGGGAGGAGTCCTTAACAAGCTACTGTTCATTGTCTTCGGTGGCAATTAGTAGCTAATTGGTATGGACTTTAGAATAAATGGTAAACTAGAATTTGAGAGCATGTTTTTGATGGAGGTTTAATTGTTTAATGAATTGAAGGATGTTCCATGACAGAGTAGCAAGGTGTAATTTTTTCAGCAGCAACAAGCGGGATGCTGAGAGCTCATTAGTTACACTACAATTTTCCAACTTACCTTAGCTTTTGGGGGAGGACGCTTTTCACACAAAGCAAGGAGTAGCTTGAGCTGTTCACCCCTGTACTTATTCCTGATGTCATTCTCCAACTCAATACCATACTTCTCCTTGTATGCATCCTTGATTGCGCTCAGGTCTGAACCCTAAGGACAAAAAAGTTTCTTGAGGTTTTTTTAAGTCAGGTTAGAAAAACCTTCAAATCTCTATGTTAGTTTTATGGAAAAAGAATTGCAATTCAAAATTAACATAGTGACTCTGCCTCTGCTGAAGTCCTTCATTTGCTCCCCAAGCAGAATCATCTTCATAAGGCAGAGAGGCTGACTCTATCTAACAATGCAGGTTTCACCTGCGGTCTCTGGTTTCCTCCTACATTTCAAACTGGCCAGTATTTTTATGGCTATAATGTCCTAGTTGGCATGACATGTACAAATTCTCAAAGAATGGACTAAAAGTTCCACATCAAATCAAGTTTCATCAAAATTGAAGCACCAGGTCCACAGATATAGCAAGCCTCTTTTCTCGCTTAGACTTACATCAGACACAACTACCATCAGCTTGATGAACTTGTCTGGGTTTTTCATTGATAGACGAAGTTGGGACGCAGATACACCCTCCTTATCTACCATCATATTGCCTGAAAGATCAGAATTTTAACAATATAAATAGCTCATTTGGCTCTAAGAAATTTAAAACCAAGATTCTCACTGGGGGCAATTTTCTTCCATGCAAGCCCCATCTCAATATGGCCCTGTTCTTCCTGAGAGTGAATGCAAAAGAGGATGAACTGCACACTTGTTTCAAACAGACCATTGTGTAAATTCTTTACCGTATGTCGTGTCAACTTCACTTCACCTTTCGGAGAAGGCAACACGGTAGGTTCTAGAATTGCATCAATACAAAGTGATGCTCACCAAATGCTTTGATAGCCTTCGAATACTCTGATGAACACTCAATGTCTTCTTCAGCAGCTTCCCCCAGAGGTCTGCCAGCAACCTGAAGTTGAGAAACTTGAATAAGCATATGACAGAGTTGATATTCATATGAGCCAATCAAACTAATAATAGACCAATGTGGTCATTATTCATCGCGTCGGTTGTATCCTTTGATTTGAATTTGTTGGTCATCTAGGATTACAACTATACTGTGGAACCTCCCTTCATGGACACTATCTCTTCCAGACAACCTTTCCCTTTAGGAGATCTTCTCTAAATAGAGGACATCTTCTCTACATAGAGAAGATGTCCTAAATATTGAGGACACTAGTCTTTGTCCCAAATTGATGGTTTCCATTCAATTTGACCTCTCTAATCAGGACACCTCTCTCTTGAGGACAGCAGCTGTCAGTCCCTAGGATGTACCTAATAAAGAGGTTCTATGGTACCTCTTATTGTCCCCGAGTAAAGCTTGCATATAATCAGCCCAACTCATCAGATAAATGTATATGATTCCAAGTACCTACCCCTCTAAATCCAGTCATGGTGGCACTAATTTGTGGATAACTTCTCGTTGACACAATTTTCAAAAAGGCACCATCTTCATCTGTCCACTTGCCTTTACCAGACTAAAAACAAAGGTCCATGATATACTTCATTATGGTTGTCAATTTATCTGCATCAAATGTACTGAGTCATTATCAAATGTACTGAGTCATTATCAAATGTACTGAGTCATTATCCAATGTACTGAGTCATTATCGAAGATACTGAGTCATAATCAAATGTACGGAGTCATTGGCAAATATATAGGCCTCACTCACCATGTAAAGTTTTCTAGCATCAGTTTTTGCAAGGACATCATCACTGGGATAATCGTGTCTGCCATCTTTCCTTAGCAACAATAACAACAGCGTATGCACGTCTGGGTCTGTGATGACTTCTGTCAGGGCAGTGTCGACGGTCTTTTTGTATTCTGAAAAAGGAGGAAGACATTTCTGCTGGGAAAGAAATTAATATTGATTTGATAGCAACAAAACATTGCATTTAGCACTACAAACAATGTAATGCATGACTAATCAATAGATATTTTAATATTAAAAGTTAAAATGGTAGGCCTTATCAGTCTAGTGGATTATTGAATAGTTTAAAAGTTCTGGTTTGCTACTTACTACTTTTGTATGAATTCTGCAGCGAGTTCAAACTGGACTTGCTCCTGCTACAGAACAAGTGGATCAACCGAGGGACGCTTCCGCTCTAGATGAAAATAACAATGAAAGCTGACACCACAATATCGAAGAGATTATAGTTGATGCAGTAAAATTTTCGCGCTGATACAATTACTGGTGAAGGAAACAAAAAGTCTTACAGGTTAAATGATGGATTGCACAATTCCATGGTTTAAAGAAGGACTTGTGCAGTTTCAGTTTCAGTTTCAGTGCTCCAATTACTGAAAGAATAACTCGGAGTGAAACTTACTGATAAAGCTGCCTGCAGTTCTTCAGCATCATCAAGGCCTCCTCTGGCAGTCAGCAGCGCAGTGATGAATGGATGCACAGTGGGTTTGGTGACTTTCTTCAGCTCGTCTTCAAGACTCTGGAAACAAAACAAATCAACGCCATGAAATGAAATCTCCCTCACATGGATGATAATCGAGCACATGAACTCTCTTTTTAACTCAAAGGGCTTTCAGGGTAATGTCACGCATTTATATAGCGCTCCTCAGTAATGGAACTGTTAAAGTGCTGTGGGATATCACATTATTACCCCGGTCTCCACAGAAATCAATCAGGGGATTCAAAGAGCAACCAGAAGGCGCTCACTTGAACTCAACCAGTCGGGGAACCAAGCAGTGACTCGGCCGGGAGTCGAACCCACGACCTCCTGATCATGAGGTCGACTCTCTCCAACTGCACTACCGCTGCCCCTCTAATGCTAGCATGCGAGGCTGTGGGATTCATATTAACATAATGATACTCTCTGGATAAGACCAATGATCACAAAAACCTGTATAAAACCCCATTTATCACCTGTTACTTACCAGATCAAATAACTCTGTGTATTTCTCTTTTATTTTCGCCCGGTGCTGAGGTGTCCTCTTCAATAATGCTCCATGGCCTTTAGTGAGAGTTTCTTCAAAATTACCTAAAATTGTAAAAGATTTCCCATACAACACTTTCAAAATGATTATAAGATAAGATGAGTACAAGATGTTCAAAGACCTGGCACTCAGACACATTTGAGGTAACGAAAATTAAGTTTAGAACAAGAGACCCAACTCAGCTTATATTTGAAATGTCAAATATTTGCATTAAGCATGTTTCTGGCACAAGCTCATTCAGACGAGTGGATGGTTCTGATATCCTGAGTTGGAAAGTGCAAAGTGGTTGGATGAAACTTAACTTACCCGCACTGTTGAATTTGCAAGCCCTAAATAAAGCTCGAGCATCCATTTCATGCTGGTGTTGGACATTTCCAAAGTAGTCCTAAAATGAAGTGTATGAATTTATTACAACTTAAGTGCTCATTTTGATGACATGATTTGCATCATCCACTGACAGGAGGCAGTCTATAGCAGATTTGGGGGTAACATCATTACATGGGATCATCACCACAACTTGATTGTGACCAAGTCTCTTCTCTACTTCAAACTGAATTAATGGCCAAGGACAACATCTGTAGGCCTCTATGACACTTACTCTTCTGTTTTCAATTTTGGGCAGTTTCACCGGTTGACCATCGGCATTCTTCAATTGGGGTTGGGGCTGGTTCTTTTTCTTCATCCATTTCTCCTCTGGCATCTGTAAAAGTCATAGGAAATGGTCAATATGAATGTTCCTTAGAGTTTAACTAAGAATAGGTTCAGGCTAAAATCACTAAGGAAGCCTTGTTGGCCTATCACCAAATGATGTGGCTATAACTTCCCGAGCATTTGAGTGGGGTGGGGTCTAAGTTTTTAGCCTGTTGCTGTGTTGTTGGTTCAAACTCCGGCATGCACTGCCCGTGCTCGATTGCAATCATGAGAAAGTTGTATTACTTCAATTGCTTCATCCTTAAATACTCAAAGCAAGCTGTAAGATTGAGGTTCCTTGCAGCTTAGTGTCTTTCTAAGGGCAAGCAAATGACCCCATCCAAATGGACAGTACTGTAACTTGCGATAGACTCCTTAACTTTACGAGTCATTGGGTCAATAATCCCAACTGGGTTGACGACGGCAAAAAATGGCATCCGTATTAAAATGGTTAAGAATAGAACAAACCAAATAAAAATTGTAATTTGTTAATCAACTTACCTCATCGTCATCATCGCTGTAAAGATAAGCATAATCAGATGGCCTCAGCCCATCTTCTCCGACTTCATCATCATCATCATCTGGTTGCCTTGGCTTTCCCTCGCCATCATCATCATCCAAGCCAGTATTATCATCATCTCCATAGTCAAAGTATACCTAAAAAGATAAGGTGAGGCAAAATATCAGGGATGTTGAGTCAACTAGAGGCCTGTCAGCCAGGATAACTACACTGATGCAAATTTGATTATTAGTGCAGCCCAAAATATCTTCTCTTCTCTTCCAATCGAAACATAGTAAGCCTACCAAATATCAATCAAGTGAAGTGACAACCAATGACTTGTTGACAATATTCTCAACACTGACACCAATCGAAAGCTTAAATTTGCGACTAAAATTTGACGTACGTCTTCTGACCCATCAAGTGATCTGCTTCTTCGCCGGACATGCACGAAGTTATCCCTCTCTTCTCTCTCATTGCTGTACTCTGGATACATCTTTGTTGAGTCTGTCCTAAGTTTCCTGTACTCCTTGTGCTTCCTGAAGTCTTCTTCCTGGAATCAGACATGAAATCTAGTTCTAAACCTTTTGGATAACCCTGGCATTGACTGCCAACCACCAACCTACATAAATAGAGTAAGATGTTATCTTCAAAGTGAGCATTATACCAATATTATAAGGAATCGTTTGACATATGACATCTTTTCCGTAAGTGGCTGAATAATTTTTGTTTGCAGTCATGGGACTTTGAGCTATAGTACAGCTGGTCACTGACCACAAGAGAACTTTAGCCAGATTCTTTTACTTAACAGCCCGCTATCAGCAACAAACCCGTGCTTCGGCCAAGGCTGTCTATCTTTAAAATTCTAAAGTCTCGCCGATATCATTGAACGGTTGAATGGTTGAAAAATTTCATATCATGCATGAAAGGAGTTGTGTTCCAAATGAGTTATAAAGAGAAGTCAATTTGTATAGTGAATGTCCCAGTTCCTGTCTATCGAAGGAAGAATTGATCGTGAAAAGTCTACTTGCACAAGCTTGCATTATACCACACGAGAAATAACATTGACTGATAACATTATAATATACCCTGGCTTCCTCTTTAAGCAAAAAGGAAAGACATGGCTCTAACGCAAAATCTGGGGAAATGTCCTAGAACAGCCTTAAAGGTAAAATATTGTCTCTAAGGTAAAATGCTCTCCTTAACCTGATTTGGTCTTTGTTTTGCACAGCATGGAATGAAAACTGCTGCTTTTCATAGAGTTCCCATGGGTGTTGAAGCAAGCCAGAATGGCCAATAACGTGATTCCCGCTCTTCAGCTGAAGTTGTCAGTCATCAGATTCCAATATCGTTTTAGCCACTCATAAATCCATCAGTTTCAATCAAGGGTTTAATTGATTTCTGACAGGTATTGTGAGCAAATTCAATCGACTGCAACCTTGATATACCGGTGAATGGTCAAGACTATAGCCAGAGCACAGTCAATAGCAGAGGTCAGAACTGGGGTTAGCTTTTAAAGTGAATGCTGCATGCAAAAGTTCCAGCTGGACATTACTATGCAATAGTTATAGAGTTGCTGTATAGAGGGTGCTTCTATTGTAGAATGCATAAAAAATGGACCAAGCAATGATTATTGCCAATTCTTACTTGTTCTCTTGAATTGATGACAGGCTTAATGCTCTCCAATCTCCGAGCTATGGCTTGGTTAGATTTGTAGATTCTCTCCGCTTCCTTCTCCCGCTTACGAAGGTTCAAACTAAAATACATGCCTTGATATTAAAATGCACATCAAGGGAGAATGGGGGGGATAATTTTCATGGCACAATCAAATCATCTCATAGACAGAACGACTATTTCACTGCCACAAGATTCCATAACATACACATTTGGCAACCTCAGGAGATCTCTTAGGGATGAGATATGGCGTGAGATGAGAATAGGCATGAGATTTGGTTTTAAAACCATGGAATTGCATACAAAAAAGTTAATCGCATGATTATCTGCTGTCAGTTTTGATTCGAACTGGAGAAATTCTATCAATGAGATGTCCTTGACAACCCATTACAACTGGGTTGCTAAGTAATGTAAGTGGTAAAACTCCACTGAACAAATACAAGATGAAAATCAATATTGGTGAATAAATAAAAGTGAAATGGACATACACAAAGCCAGCGTTTCAGCTGTAAAAAGTATGACCGTGCATACACACTGAAACAGCTTGTCATATTGGATCACTGGGAAATGGTTTGACGCATTTATGATGGTACTCTGACTGCAGTTTGTGATACTGCCAACTTCACTTTTCTATTGATCCTAACCTGTCCTTACCTTCGAGCATAGCTGTCCTGCTGTGAATCAACGGAGGCCCTGCGCCCCATTATCCCGGTCAGCCTCTGAACCAAAATCTGGTTCTGGTAATGCACCTCGGCTAACTTTTCCTCCTCTTTCTGAAAACAGTGAGAGAACAACTTGACAAACAGGCCCCAAGATCGCAAAGTCCCTTTTTACGGCCAAAGAGTGCCTGACGGAAAGGTGGGGTTGGACTTATTGGGGTGAGATGGGAGAAGGGTTTGATTGATGACAAAAGAGTTGCACAGTTCAGTGTCTGAAGCCCATGACTGGTAGAAGTGAACCAACATCCTCTTTCCTGGTGTCGACAGAGAAATGTCAACTAATTGATGACAAAAGGGCTCCAGTATTCTCACAAACCAGGGTGCTCCTCCGCCTACCAACCAAGGGCACTCATAGTCTTCCAACTGAACTAATATTGACTCTGAGAATGAATGCAGAAGAACAGTTTCCTGAAAGCGGCTTTCCAATACTCACAGAGATTATTTCAGTTGATATCATAAAAGCTATCATAAAAGTAATGTGCAATTAACTGATAACTGTTGATTTCTCACCAGTAATCTTAGGCGCAATAAAGCCAATTATTGACTTTATATTGATATGATTGGCAATATCAGAGTGAAAGGTTTCCCTTAACTGATTCTCAATAATCTCACTTAAAAACGAATCAGACAGTTGAACCCAAACTACTGAAGGATAGAATATCATGCCTAGGAGCTTCAAATCATTTTCAATTACTTTCTTTGATCCTACACATACTGCCTTTGAAATGAAAGATTGCAAAAGGCCTTATTTACACCCAGCAAATACAGGTTATTGGTAAGACACAGCCTTGGTCCTTTAGGGAAGTAATGAGAAAATCTCACAACCTCTCAGAAATAGGTTTCATACACTTTTATGCTACTCAATATCATTTTTTCTTAAAGTTATCCACCAGATCGACTGATTAATCCATGTGTAGCAGAGTACACAGACCATGATGTTGAATAATTCAGCGAGTTTATTGATTGATATGCCAGAGATTACAATGCTGTATTTAACTTGTTGGTCCTGGGAGCAACAGGCTCTCTTGGAGAGGGGGGAGAACACCTCTTTTTGTACTAAATCTGACTGAAAAACATGTTTTTCAGGGATGTCTGGGGAATATGCCCCCTTCCACAAACACGAAAAAAGGGAACTAAATTCAGGGGACAATTATTGGGACTTCTAAATACAGTGATGAGCTGCTTCTAAACTTTTGTTTGGTTTGATTGTTGGTAAGGGGACATGGCGTGATCAACCCCAACAGAAACGTCAAATATTAAGTGTAGCTGTGGCATACAACAGGAGTAAGAGTTGATAGCAACTCTGCTGATACATATTCTCACAAGAACACATTCAGGGCACCTTACTCTAAACACCACAGAGCTACACAACAGCAGTTAGGACTCCAAATCAAATTTTGCCGGGGAGAGGGCTGTTCTAAGTTTCTAAATGCAGATACAATGTACAGGTTTCTTTTCTGATAACTGGGTACTATACAGTAACTCTTATTTGTATAGAAAGACTGAGTAATATTTCATTAAGTTGTGTCAGCCAAACAAGAGGCTGTCCTAATGATCACAGAAAATCAAGGCTACAGTAAACCTGTGTAAGCGTCATGCGTCATTATTATTTTAATTTGTTAAAATTTCTCCTAAATATATTTGTCATTGGGTTTTTTCTTTTTCTCTTATTTTTGCAAATCAAGGTTGTTGGTGCAAACAAAATGCCTGCTGAAATATGATTTTTGACAGTAATTTCTTACCTTGATCTTCGTGGTCTTAATCTGAAGATGAGGGAATCGCCGCGGAGGTTTGCTGTCCACGCCTCCTTTGGCTGCCTGTATCTGCAAGATAGAAGAAAGCAAACCTCAAAAATGAGGCAAAAAAGGAGGCTTACATGACCCTTATGTGCCCTCTGAACATTGTATTGTCAGTTAAATGATATTAGATGTTAACATTAAAGGACCTTAACAACCAATGAGGCGATTTATCAAAAATGTTAATGACACATGCATTAATTATTCAAGCAGCAACTCACATCTGGTTATTCAAATGTTCTATCAAATGATTCTATACAAAAAAAAACATATTAAAAGCTGGGTTTCTTTCTACTCTTTAGTGGCATTGTTCTCAAATTGTAGTATTCAAACTTATCATAAGTTTTGTTTGAACAAAGCAATAGCCAACTATTCGACATCAATCAAAGAGTTACATGCTACAGCTTGAGGGAATGTAATGCAGAATCTGCAAACCCAACACAAAAGCTATTAAAAAGGGATTCTCGGTATATTCGATCATACTGGTTTTGACAAACTAAGCAGGTTTACCAGTACAGTGGTACCTCACTTAGCCGACACCGCTCTATCAAGGATAACTTCTCTATTAAGCACACTAGTTTTGGTCCCAAATTGGTTGCTTCCATTCAATTTGACCTCTGTAATCAGGACACATCTCTTATAAGGACAGCATATGTCAGTCCCAAGGGTGTCCTTGATGGAGAGGTTTTACTGTATTATGAGCATGAGAATATTCCAATATTCATTGTTTTTATGTTAAATTTTGAAACTTCATGCTCAATAAGATTTGAAAAAAACCCAGTGTTTCACTATGATATTCTTAGTTTGAAACCAGCGTTCTAACTAAGCAACTGAACCTAAGATATTCTGTTTCAATTGAAACCTAAAGGATATTCCTTTAGGGCTTCAACTAATCTAAGCAAATCCTTCTAGTTTCATAATATAATGAAATACAAAGTATATTCTCTTGGTGGAAATGTACTGAGGCTTATATGAAGCTTTTTTTCTCTTTGTTGAAATGTACTGAGGCTTATATGAAGCTTTTTTACATGTTAACTAAAAAAACTTTGCCATAAGATGATAAGTAATATCTTTTGCATCCCCAGTGGCCACAATAGGGAGAGGGATGGATATAGTTGGAAAAACTGCACCTATCATTTCAAGTTATAAACAATGTCTGCCACATGAAAGCCACAAGCAAGGGAAATAATATGACAAAAAAGAGAGGAACCAGTTACTGTCAATGGCTTAACCCATGCTGTCTCAGTGTCTCACTCATGCTCAACCCGTTTTTGGTTACTGGTATTTCAGTCCACTGTACATACCATTGCAATATACAGTAGAACCTCTTTATTTAGGACACCCGGGACTGACTACTGCTGTCTTTAATAGAGAGGTGTCCAGATTAGAGAAATTAAATTGAATGGAAACAACCAATTTGGGACCAAAACTAGTGTCCTTAATAGAGAGGTTGTCCATATTATTGGAGTGGTGGGAGGTCCCACTGTATTATCAAATCATCTGTCACCTACGGTGGCCCATTAGGGACATCATGTTTTTTTTTAGATTCAAATACGATTTTTTTTTCTCGAATTTTCTCCACGGAATTAAGTATTTTCTCCGCGGAAATAACATTTATCTCCACGGAAATAACATTTATCTCCGCGGAAATAAATACTTTTCTCCACGGAATTAAGTATTTTCTCCGCGGAAATAACATTTATCTCCACGGAAATAACATTTATCTCCGCGGAAATAAATACTTTTCTCCACGGAATTAAGTATTTTCTCCGCGGAAATAACATTTATCTCCACGGAAATAACATTTATCTCCGCGGAAATAAATACTTTTCTCCACGGAATTAAGTATTTTCTCCGCGGAAATAACATTTATCTCCACGGAAATAACATTTATCTCCGCGGAAATAAATACTTTTCTCCACGGAATTAAGTATTTTCTCCGCGGAAATAACATTTATCTCCGCGGAAATAAATACTTTTCTCCACGGAATTAAGTATTTTCTCCGCGGAAATAACATTTATCTCCACGGAAATAACATTTATCTCCGCGGAAATAAATACTTTTCTCCACGGAATTAAGTATTTTCTCCGCGGAAATAACATTTATCTCCACGGAAATAACATTTATCTCCGCGGAAATAAATACTTTTCTCCACGGAATTAAGTATTTTCTCCGCGGAAATAACATTTATCTCCACGGAAATAACATTTATCTCCGCGGAAATAAATACTTTTCTCCACGGAATTAAGTATTTTCTCCGCGGAAATAACATTTATCTCCGCGGAAATAAATACTTTTCTCCACGGAATTAAGTATTTTCTCCGCGGAAATAACATTTATCTCCACGGAAATAACATTTATCTCCGCGGAAATAAATACTTTTCTCCACGGAATTAAGTATTTTCTCCGCGGAAATAAATAATTGATTCCGCTGATATGATTGGTCCTGCATTTTAGAGGACGAGGTCAAGGTGAAACTATTAACCCTTAAACCCCAACCTTGCGGTAGGCTCGGGAACCAAGCTGTACAGGCGCTGCCCGCTGGAACACGAGGCCGCTTGTCAATCCCGTTTGACATTGTCAGATCTGACTATACGTGTATAGTGTTGGCATGAAGACTGTGGAAGATGTAAGTAACACGATGATTGTCAGATTTGACAATGTCAAACGGGATTGACAAGCGGCCTCGTGTTCCAGCGGGCAGCGCCTGTACAGCTTGGTTCCCGAGCCTACCGCAAGGTTGGGGTTTAAGGGTTAATAGTTTCACCTTGACCTCGTCCTCTAAAATGCAGGACCAATCATATCAGCGGAATCAATTATTTATTTCCGCGGAGAAAATACTTAATTCCGTGGAGAAAAGTATTTATTTCCGCGGAGATAAATGTTATTTCCGTGGAGATAAATGTTATTTCCGCGGAGAAAATACTTAATTCCGTGGAGAAAAGTATTTATTTCCGCGGAGATAAATGTTATTTCCGTGGAGATAAATGTTATTTCCGCGGAGAAAATACTTAATTCCGTGGAGAAAAGTATTTATTTCCGCGGAGATAAATGTTATTTCCGCGGAGAAAATACTTAATTCCGTGGAGAAAAGTATTTATTTCCGCGGAGATAAATGTTATTTCCGTGGAGATAAATGTTATTTCCGCGGAGAAAATACTTAATTCCGTGGAGAAAAGTATTTATTTCCGCGGAGATAAATGTTATTTCCGTGGAGATAAATGTTATTTCCGCGGAGAAAATACTTAATTCCGTGGAGAAAAGTATTTATTTCCGCGGAGATAAATGTTATTTCCGCGGAGAAAATACTTAATTCCGTGGAGAAAAGTATTTATTTCCGCGGAGATAAATGTTATTTCCGTGGAGATAAATGTTATTTCCGCGGAGAAAATACTTAATTCCGTGGAGAAAAGTATTTATTTCCGCGGAGATAAATGTTATTTCCGTGGAGATAAATGTTATTTCCGCGGAGAAAATACTTAATTCCGTGGAGAAAAGTATTTATTTCCGCGGAGATAAATGTTATTTCCGTGGAGATAAATGTTATTTCCGCGGAGAAAATACTTAATTCCGTGGAGAAAAGTATTTATTTCCGCGGAGATAAATGTTATTTCCGTGGAGATAAATGTTATTTCCGCGGAGAAAATACTTAATTCCGTGGAGAAAAGTATTTATTTCCGCGGAGATAAATGTTATTTCCGCGGAGAAAATACTTAATTCCGTGGAGAAAAGTATTTATTTCCGCGGAGATAAATGTTATTTCCGTGGAGATAAATGTTATTTCCGCGGAGAAAATACTTAATTCCGTGGAGAAAAGTATTTATTTCCGCGGAGATAAATGTTATTTCCGTGGAGATAAATGTTATTTCCGCGGAGAAAATACTTAATTCCGTGGAGAAAAGTATTTATTTCCGCGGAGATAAATGTTATTTCCGCGGAGAAAATACTTAATTCCGTGGAGAAAAGTATTTATTTCCGCGGAGATAAATGTTATTTCCGTGGAGATAAATGTTATTTCCGCGGAGAAAATACTTAATTCCGTGGAGAAAAGTATTTATTTCCGCGGAGATAAATGTTATTTCCGTGGAGATAAATGTTATTTCCGCGGAGAAAATACTTAATTCCGTGGAGAAAAGTATTTATTTCCGCGGAGATAAATGTTATTTCCGTGGAGATAAATGTTATTTCCGCGGAGAAAATACTTAATTCCGTGGAGAAAAGTATTTATTTCCGCGGAGATAAATGTTATTTCCGTGGAGATAAATGTTATTTCCGCGGAGAAAATACTTAATTCCGTGGAGAAAATTCGAGAAAAAAAAATCGTATTTGAATCTAAAAAAAAACATGATGTCCCTAATGGGCCACCGTAGTCACCTAACCTCAAGGCTGTTTTCTTTTCACTCAAATGTCAATATCTTTAATCCTCAGACAAACTTTCCATGCTTTTCCAAGTTACAGAGTTACATGTATAGCCAACTAATTATTTGCATTTACCTTAAACAATCATCTGAACCACAGGGACTTGGTATTTATATGTGATATCATAGTTTGATACAAGATTGCAATAAAAGTACATTTGAATCTTGTATCAAACCAGGTTAAAAAACGTGCCACAGGATACGACGACGGACGACGACGACGGACGACGGACACAGCGGTATTGTATAGACTCCCCGAACGGTGAGCCAAAAATGAAAGCATAAATGAATTTATCATTATCACCACCACGGATCCTTTTTTTCTTCGGAGATGAATATATTACACCATTGTAATTTGGTAACTCGAATGGGTCTAGTCAGTATTAAACAAACCACTGGAACGCCATTAGGAAACCCCATATAGGGACACTGGATTAATTAAATGGGATATGGAAGCAGGCCTTACATGTTATCCTAACATCAGACCTCTACTGGACCCAGTTACTGGAAATCCCACTGGATTGGTATAAGGTTAATGAAATGCCACTGGAACCTACCTTTTGCATGTGCTGTTGATAAGCCCGTTCTTCCCATTTCTTCTTCAGTAGCTTACTCATCCTTAAGATGTTCTTGCCCCTGATATTTTTGAAATGAAGCTAATAATCTCTTCTCCAAAGTATATATATTATCCAAAGGTAATAAGATTATTCACATTAATTATCCGAGGATATCAGCTAAAAGTGTCCCACCTAACAGAATATCCTACTGCTTACAACCGGTAAATGTCATAGAACGCATAACTTGTGCTTTCAGTGTCCACTATACGGATGACCGAACCCCAATATAGCAGACGGTTTTAGCACGTGCTCTAGCTAGTATATCACAACCCCCATTGACAATCGATAAGCCTCGTCGCCTAGTTACGCCACAACGATCCATAGTAGTACACATATCATTATAGGGGTTTGTGTATCTTTATAACATATCTGTTTTGTATATTGCGCGAGAATTTTCATTTTGGCGCTCTTTTCGAACTAGGTTCCCTGAGGGTCATCAAAGTTACTCGGTCCGTTACCTCCCCATAGTCCGGTCGGCGGAGTGGATCCAAGGCTTGAGGGTCAAGATGTTAGCGGTTCTACTCATTCCATTTTCCATCCTGAGATTCAGGGTTATTCTCACTGAAAGAGAGGCGGTGTATGTCAAAAACCACCAGTGATATGTATGATAGCAGGATGAACTCAAGTAAGTACAAAAAGTAGAACCTCTCTATTAAGGACACCCACAGAACTGACAAGTGCTGTCCTTAATAGAGAGGTGTCCTGATTAGAGAGGTCAAATTGAATGGAAACAACCAATTTGGGATCAAAAGTAGTGTCCTTAATAGAGTTGTCCTTTATAGAGAGGTGTCCGCCAAGGGAGGTTCCACTGTATTTGATTTGGGAAGGCATATGTCTTGTATGGCTCCCTGTAGAGACCATGTCACAACCAATCTGATGACAGTAGCTGCTACAATGTCCAAGATCTGAATAGTAGTTACCAGCCGGTGTAACAGTAACAAATGCCCCCCTGGAAAAAGTGTCCGGCCCTATTGTATTCTGAAAAATGGTTCTATAGAGACCCTGACCGTCAATAGCTCAGAGATTGAAGCGCATAATAGAATCCTTTGTTTCCCGGGCATTCTATCCTAGGACATTTTAAACTTCTACAGCGGCTTCACTCGTCCTAGACACTCATCGTCCAGTCATATTTCTCTCAGACTTCAGTTAATCAGTAAATCACTCTCAGTGGGGCATAGTATTTCCAGTCATACAGAAAACAGTATGTCGTTGTAAAATATGGTAAGTCGCCAGCACGAGAACACTAATAGAGCAGCAACAACAGAGGTTGTGCTATTCGTCCGGGACACGCCCATTCGCGGACGGATAGGTGATGACTCCACCTATAGATGGCGCGGTAGTGTAGAACGAAATTTACAGTTGAAGAAAACATCCTGCATAAATTCCAAATATTTATGATTCCTCTTGTTAGGTATGTTTATTGATTACATTGGGATGATAGTTAGATATATAGGTACGTTGCTTGGCACGTTGGACCGCGTTCAAGACCTGTGGTATTGTTGTAAACAGCAGTAGATTGTGTGAAGATCTAATTTCGGACAGTTTATTAGGATTCATCGTTGCTGCCAAAGTTCAATTCAAGTTGTCCGAGAATCAGTTTATCATGTATGACACACTACAAAACAAAGACAGTAGGCCTAATTGTTGGCCTGTGAGGATTTGGTCATCTGGTGTGTGATGTGAAAGGGTAAATACTTAGCTAGATTAGTACACATTGACACATGATAGTATTGATACATTGACTGGCCGTGTGCTGCATGCCAGGCAGTATACATGTCCACCAGACCTACCCGTACCGCCCCGGCATGTGGTAAATATCAATTTCCAAAGTCCCTCGATGGACAATACACAAACGTCAAAACGCCGGTAGATTGGCATGTCTGTATAAATCTTTTACAGCCATTTTCGTTACAGTATTCAGGGTCCCTCTGCTCTGCGACTTGCATTCTGACCTGATCGTCTATTCATCAATAATCATCTTTCCATTGACTCGTGCAAAATTGAAGGAACAAGTAGTGGCCAAAAGAGGTATACCCTTAGGGGATAGCTAAATTCATCAAACTAGTCGGAGGACCCTGTCGAAGCCAAAACAAACCAGTTGATTGGACTTACTCCCCCTCTTAAGATTCTAGTATTGTAATCATTTACCATTAGGATCACCCACAAAGTCTCACTGCCACCCCTCTAAGCATTCCCACCAAAGTTATTAAAAAATTTTAAAACTTCCCATTTCCTACCCTCATATGGAAAATTCCATGGAGATCACCGGAATTGCATGCGATACAATTTCCACACCTTTTTCCAGAACATGATTAGATAACCCAACCAAACGGACGTCATAACAATGAAGAGAACTGCATATCCACCCGCTAATGGTAAGTGCTAGCAGTTTATTATTTTCACTCAGACAAACCTAGTTGAACCTTAGACAAGCTACTGTCGCTTGTAAAAGCCTTAAAAGGTATTAAGCTAAATGTGACAATGGACTCTGGTAATTGTATTGCATCCATCCCTACAAAGTGAGAGACCTGGAGAGTGAATTAACACTGTGTACGCATTACATGAACGTCAATAAAGTCGTAATTGAGTTGCCTGGACACACCAGAAAACCCTGTTTATATTTCCATGGTAATGAGAAAACAGACTGGATCATTGATTGAGCTGTTATTTTGGACAAAAGACCTGATCACTATTGTCATGTTACCATTTTAGAACAATGCATGATAGCCAAGATGACGCTGGAGACTGAAATGAGAAACACAGCCATGAGCTGCGGCAGGATATAATTTACCGCATAAAGCCATGCCGAGATTGCACTGTCTCACTTGAATGGTTCAATGTTGCTTTCTTGACAAGATGACTAAAGAATATTCTGTTTGTGTGCCAAGACAAAAGTTAACATGCTGGAGTCAATCTTCAATTGTCTGCCTTTGAAATAAGAGACTCTTGAGTCTTGTCTCAAGAAAGATTATCTTTGCAGAGAAAACTCTTAAAAATAACAACTCGTGCAAATATTTGGGACAAATTTACATTACAACAATCACGTCCGTGTACTATGCTGTGCTCACAAACCAAATTTCTTTGCCAAACATGCTGAAACTCGGTGTTTTATTCATAGCGTTCTTTATAAAAATACTGTGTGAATGGTGCTTTCAAGTGGCGGTACCCCACCTCGTACGATGAAAGCGAAATGATGGAACTCATTATACATGTTGTGTAACCAATTACATCTCAACTTGTTGTCAATCAATATAACCTAATATTCTGCCACTGCTATTACCGGGACCGCAGCTAGTGCTCTTTGCCGCTATCGAGTCATGCATATTGGACCAATGAGATTGTGCTAACAAACATTACAGTACCATACGTTGCTCGCCTACTCTCTGTGGAATAACAATTATTACAGTCGCAATTTGATTTTAATCACGCCTTTTGGATTTAGATAAGTGTAATCATCACATAAACCCAGGTTTGTACATCATTTTTCTTGCGATTGGTATTAAGGTAAGGAAAGGTGGTACAATTAAAGCGCCGGTTTTACATTGGACAGGTTCCAGCAACTCACTGAAAACCTGACAATTGCATCTACTCTCTTGACAGTGAATGTAATTTATACATCATTCTATCACGTTTAGCATGTTGCCAGGAGTATTGACGGCTAAATGGCATTGCTGTTGTAATAATTGCTATCAGATTGCTGTCGACAACTGTAAATGAGAGTTGCTGATGTGGAATGTTGAAGGAGACATTTAGTTGTATTTTTGTGGCAAGTGCATGTTGGCTGTTGAATGAATGAATGAATATAAGAATTTATAGCGCCTGAATTAAAAGAAAAACTTAAATTCTCAGGCGCTTTACAAAGCAAAACACTCCCTGAAAAGGTGTTGCTTCAGGAGAGTTTTGAAAATGTCTATGGAACCAGCAAGCCTGTTGGCTGATGCACATAACAATACTGTCAGCTCTCTACTCCTGCAAATGCCAAGTATCATAGAAGAACCGAAGAAAAGTCTTCAGAACATATTTGTTTGGCAAGATGAAGCTACGTGTACAGAGTAGTAAATTAAGTTATATCTACCGATTTGAAGACATTGCTGCTACAGAGCAAAACTGAAGCCATTTTAGAGCAATAACACTGCTGAGTTGCCAAAGAAGAATAAGACTTCCAGAATAGAAGTTAAAAAAAAAAAAAAAACCACTACGAGTCCAAAGAAACCAAAGAATAGTTATAAACATTCCTGAATTGAAGTCGTAGACTAGACCAGCAAACACTGGCACTGCATAGTTGATGTGAACACAAAACAAACGCTAGTCTGAAATGAAGACAGAGAGAAAATAAAACATTACTGATGTGACTCAAACTTTGTCAAAGTTGAACTCAAAGAGCATATGAACATGTTGCAAATGAAGCATGATGATAAAATAAAATCAACCCAAATGAGACAGAAAACCAAGTTGATAGTGATACCATAATGCACCTATTTGAACTATTCCATTTTGGAGTCATCATATGTAGTGCGGCTGGTCTATGCAGAGGCGGGAAGAACTTGTTGTCGCTGTTGAAATCCTATATTGATATTGATGCCGAAATTTGTTATTGAATTGCAGGCAGTTACTTGGGAGAGCTGTCTGTGTCTGGAGGAGCTGGCGCACTGCCATCGTATGTAAGTATTTGATTTACACATGTATCATCAATGTTTATCGTGCATGTATGTGCCTAGTAGAACCTGTCTATTAGGGATACCCTGTGGACTAACACGTGATGTCCTTAATAGAGAGGTGTCCTGATTAGCGAAGTCAAATTGAAGGCAAATGACCAATTTGGGACCAAATCTAGTGTCATTTATGTTGAGGTTGTCCTCAATAGATAGGTGTCCGCTAAGGGAGGTTCCACTGTTTGTGTGGTGTCATTGTTTTGATCCTGATAGCTTGCGTTAATTTGATATTTGAGGCGTATACATTATGCATGACTCTGACGATTTTTTTGTGGTATGTCTCATCAGTGTCCAGTGTTCATTATATAGACAATATCAAATTTGTGTCCATGGTGTCGCTAATGAGAATTAAATATTAAAGGTGTGATTTGTTCATGTACATTGTCAACATGTGTCCCGCTGGTAAATTAGGCAAAACGACATAGTTTAGTTAAATGCATGCTAATGTGATGAAACTTGGCATTCATGTATTTGTATATTGGTTTTTCGTAACAGTACTATAGAAATTTGTATTCAATATAATCTTCATAATTGAAAATTAGCAAATTCACTTTCGAAATCTGAACCAATGAATGGCCTCTAAGAAAAATGTCTGGCATGTTATTGTCTTTCACAGTAGGTCCATATAAACATTGGGTTAAGGGAAACACGCCATTCTTAAAAGCATGAATAAATTCTTTCACTTCCAATTTGTTGAAAGAGTGTTGTATTCAATATGAACACTGCTCGGGGTTATCTTTTCACAAATTGATATCTAGGATTATTATTGGCTATTTTATGAAGAAAACAGTGTCAAATAGACAATCGGTGAACCACTTGGGTCGAACACATATCATTCAGGCTTGAGTGCATCCTTCCAAAACCAAACAGGACTGTTCGAGTTGGTCTCATATGTAGTAAAAGTAGATGCACATCATGAGATGTTGTATTTCAAGACATTCGTATGTGACAAGGACTTGGCCTTAATCTGGTAGTCCAAAATATAATTAGCAATATGTTTCGAGGTATTTATGAATTGCTTACAGATGTATTTGTAAGTATGAACTCCATTATTGAGTTTGCTCGCTGTATTTTTCTCGGCTTAAATCATTGTCCGTCACTTAATCAAATGCCCGAAGGTTCGTTGTCAAATCCTTCTTCGATGTCTAATGCAATCTTTTCATCAATCTTTTGGTCAATACGCTGTTCAAGTGTTGGCTATGCGGTTATCCATCACTTACTCGTGTATGATACTGTCGTGATTTGGAAGGGTAGCTCATTTCAGTCGCAGAGATTTTTGCCAATTTCACTTCACACATTCAATGTGATTGGGTTTCATCAAAACGCAAAAGTTTGCTTTTTACATCTCCTCCAGATTTGAAAAGGACCTGTATCCACCCTAAGAGGAATTGTCATAGCAAGGGAATACTGTTTAGTTGCATGTCTATCCGATGGCAGAAGTTTGTTTTTGTTGTTTACTGATGCAGTTGCATCCAATTCATCAGCTCAATTCACAGATGCAGTCATCAAACTGAAATATTCCCTTGGTTCAAGTAGTTCATAGCCGTATTGTGATACTTGAATTTAAGTATTACTATGGGAGTTCATGTATATGTAGGTCATAAAAATGAATAAATATTGTGATATGAGTACCCAGACTCTCCTCTGAACCAATTAGATATAATAACGACACTTCTGGCGATCTGATGGAGGTTTCACCGATAGTGCTCCGCATCTAAATACTGCATGCGATGTTATCTGTATCAACTCCATGATGTTCACCTCTGGAAAAAAATGATACATTTGGAATTCTATACACCATGCTCTTATTTCAATTCAAATAAAAGGTAGGTGGTGTTTCACCCTTTGTTACCGATTCATTCTTGTGCTCAGTCGTTCTATGGTATTGGTACGAGTTGGGAGTTGATAGGATTTTCGGGAAAGAACCAACAGTCAAAATGGCGTAGTGGTTGGAGTGCAGGAATTCTGACCAAGAGTTCTTTGGTTCAAACCAATTCCCAGCCACTTTGTTCTCTCGCCTCTATGTTAGAAAGATCACTCTGGTTTGCTGAAGCACTTGAGTTGGGTTGACTTGGAAAAGCAACCGGCTGAACTTTAACTTTTACAGTGGAACCTCCCTTAGCGGACACCTTTATATTAAGGACAACCTCTCTATAAAGGACACTACTTTTGGTCCGGAATTGGGTGTTTCTATTCAATTTGACCTCTCTTATCATGACACCTCTCTATTAAGGACAGCACTTGTCAGTCCCAAGGGTGTCCTTAATAGAGAGGTTCTACTGTATTTTCTTTAACAAGAATGCTCCACTTCTCCTTTATAATATATTGCCTGTCATCCTAAGTTTTTTTCTTTTTGACAACAATCATTCGTCCTGATGGAAATGCCTATTATTCCTTAGAGGTATGCCCACATATTGATTCTGAGTTGGACATGCCAAATGCTTACAAACACAGTTGCCGTATCCATAAAAACATCCAAATCAATGTTTTTCATTTAAGCGATCTTTCAACTCCACTATTTATATTGGGCCCCGGACAAGGTAAGCTACTTAAAGTTAAGAAATACACTACCTTAGTCCGTGGTTATATCAAGTGAAACGTTGGTGTGAGCGTAATTATTCATCATGATTCCAAGTCTAACAAGACGTCTATTGATCTGCTTGCCTCTACCATATAAATGGCATTTTGAGAGTACTTAAGACAGCAGTTCTGTGATTGTCTTGCTAAACTCGGTAGCTCGAGTGCCGGCAGACCTATTTCTGAGGAAGTATCAGACTTATAGCTAGGTTGTTTGCTTTTGCGAGGACATTTGGCTGAAGGTAGGTTCAGTCTTGTAGAGTTTTACAGTTCAGTAGATTCTTTTTCTTTTATGATAAGTTAATACAGAAGTTTACTTCTTATGTTATCTCGTTCCTCTAGATTTTGCTTCAAGTGTTTATTGCTTCTCTGTTTTGAGTGGTCGTTGCTTGCCACTATCGAGCGCTCTGCAAACAGGCAATTTAAATGGCTGCAGTCATGCAAAAATGCTTGTATGTGGTAGTTATCGCTGCTTGCGACAAGCATCGTTATGGCTGCAAATGCAATCAGTATCAAACCCAGTGGGTACCGGTTTGATCCGCGGACAAAACATCTTCTTGTCGCATATTGCAGGGATTGTAATTACAGGTGGCAGCAACAAAAGTTCCGTGTTTGCACGGTGCTTAAGAATGATTTCTATCTTCAGGTAAATTATTGTAGGTTGAGTAATATAGTCTGTCTGCTATCATGATGTCACATGTTAGCAGTGAAAGGAGGTCACAGCAGCCATTTCTTGCTTGTGCTGTGATCCCAGCTACAAAAGTTGAAATGCCACCGTTGATTTAAACTGGAGTCTCTATTTACATTTCTAGGTGCCAGCCTCCAAGCAAGTTCTCCACGACTTCCCACATCATACGAGGGTCGATCCAGCCATGGGTCGTCGCGGTGCCGTCGTCAACAATAGGACGCTCTACATCGTCTTGGCTATCCTCGTCTTCGGCATAATGCTAACATTACTCAATGTCTACGAACTCCGCCACATGCAGTTTCAGCACTTCCGGATAAACCATGGGGATGGTGGTCCATATGAGGGTAACCCAGAGGGTGGAGGTGCTAGGAATATATATTGGGTAGATGCAAAAAATGTGAGTATCTACAGTATCAAAACAATCAATGATGTACGGCTCTAAGTTAGCTGTCTTGTCCATGTACTGGTTGTCTAATCATACCCTCTTGGGTAGAGGGTTTCAAGGGACATAATTTGATGTCTACCCGAGCGATCTTGATCAGACAATCAATGACCTACAGCAAGGTATTGAATTTCTAGTCTAAAAGGGCTCAAAGTTAACAATCGGCATCAAAACCAAGCTGTCCTTGGTTGTGACAAGAAGGACTGCTGCGATCCAAACTAGGCTTAACATATTTTCCAATACAATCATTGATATCATGTGGCCAAGGCCTTGTAAAGGTTATCTTTTAAGGGACATCAGCAATTCTGTTAGTTCTTTGGCAAATATACACTTCCTAATCCTAATCCTAGCCTCATACTCAAAGTCATAGTTAATGGTTTCAAGAAAACTCTGCCGTTTCGTAATCTGTTAAAGAAATTTCCTTCCATTTCATTTCAGACCAACTCTGGCTATCTAAAGCATGTATTTAGAGTGCTCGAGAGTGTGGGATACAGGGTGGGTGACATGCATTCACAGTGGACACTCATGTGGTCACACGAGTACCCGTTCGGACGACCCGAGTTCAATAAATTGTTCGAAAACCTAAAACCGCATCAGAGGGTAAGCCTGTTTTCTCATTATAGTCAACTTTTGGAGCAGATTTAACATCATCTCTTCTGTGAAAACTTAAAAGTGCAAAGTGGCCCCATGCTGTAATTTTTGTCTATTATTTACAGCACCACTGATTTGTAGCTTAGCTTGCTCTCTCTTTTGGTGGAAGTGGGTAGATGTATCGCTGTCATTGAAATTTTAGTCAATTCCTCAATATAATGAAAAGGTATTGGATCTTTTTTCACCATTTTCTCAACTTCATTTACAGATAAACAAATTTCCTAGTTCGGGCTCAATCACGAACAAGAACAATCTGGCCACTTCAGCTTTAAAAAACATTCCAATCGCATTCAAATTGCCTGGCGACAAGAATAAGTTCTTAGATCATGTAAGTGCTAGTAAAGATAGTAGGGATACTATGATAACGCTGCTCATATATTGATTTACATTGTCTCCTTTGACCTCACTTTTACATTATTTTACTTTCTTTTTTGTTTCATTGTATGGACATGGATATAAATGGGTCAAGTTGTCTTAAAAGGCCTTCGTATTTAATCGTGGGTCAGAAAAATAGAAGTGCAGTTATACACAATGTCGTTGTGCATTTATTATGCATGCAAATTTGCTGAAACTTGGGATGTATAGTATTTGGATATCTGTCTGCAAAACAGCAAATGGCTCCTGACTTTAAGATGATGGTCTAGGACAAGTAAAGTGACCTGCTCAAGATTTGAACTACACAGTGCAGGGTAGGTGTTGACTGCCAAGCTGAGAAGTATTGAGAACCAATGCCCTATGTTAACTCTATGTTTAATTGATAACAGCAAGATCTTTGTGTTCCAGGCCAAGGAACATCCTTCAAAACTATGGGTCCAAAAAAGCAATGGACATCGCGGGATCAAGATAAAAAGTCTAAAAAGTAAGAGGAGAGTTACTAAAAAGTTTGAGATGAAGTAACGACACTGACTGCAACTCACTTTTGTGGCTGAGTAACAGACAGTTGGACCAAGTGCAGTGTCCTATATAGAGCAAGTGTCCTTAGTAGAGAGGTGTCTGCTAGGGGAGGTTCCACTGTAATTCAAAAGATGAGTCCGGTGGGAGTCATAATGTTCATCTTAACCTCTCTAATTGTGATCAGTCCTCTTCTTTCCCGAACACTGCCCCACTCGTGGCCCCTCTAAGACGAAATGAAATGTAGTAGCAGGACATACCACTGAATAATAATTGACTTGGATTCTCTTAAATGAAATATGAAATGGTTGTACAGCTCTGCCACCACTTGTGACTTGAATCAACATGTCTTGTGCTTCTCGGGAGAGTGCAATCAATATTTTCTTCTTTTAGTAGTGATTTTGTGGCCATGTTTCTGGTGGTTTCGCATGAAGTACCATTTCCCTATTCATTGAATTCTGGTAACAATTCAAAAGTCCTTGACAGAATCAATACTGTACTCCTACTTAAATGTGGGAACAAAAAGTGATATTTGTATATCTTGTCCTCGGTACTCAATCAACTCAAATGTCAGTGGTAGCTCAACTACTGGTAACCATAAACTCTTAGTAGATGTCCTTCAGTAAATTCCATTTATAGAAGTAGCATTTGGACATTATTGCTAATGTCGCTGGAGCAACCTGGCCCTGAATCAAAAAGCATCATCATTTCTTTTCTTCCTCTGAAGTGATCTTACTTCAATTCAAATTCATGATTTCTCGTTTCAGATTTAGATCTGACAAAATCCAGTACATTTGTTCAAGAGTACATAGCCAATCCCTACCTAATCGACGGGAGAAAATTTGACATCGGTTTATACGTTACCATGACATCGGTAGATCCGCTGAGAGTTTACGTTTATGATGGTGATTTCCTTATAAGGTTTGTAACATATCTTGGTCTACATCCCCATCACAGGGAACTGACTGGATCATCATTGTGGGATAAGACTTGACTATTTGACCTTGTCTTCCTCGATGCAACAGTACAACCTTGGTCAGCTTCAGGGCCATTCCAAAAGACATTCCTCTCTCTCTCTCTCTCTCTCTCTCTCTCAAGTACCTGATGTCCAGGACACTGATCATGCAAGCATGGCTTGCACTAGCTTCGTCAAGGTCTCTGCCTACACCTGCAGTTGCCGCGTTCCAAAGGAGTTGTATTTTAAGCCTCCGCCTTCTGAGTTACATATTGACTGGTTACTTTTCCCTTCAGGTTCTGCCCAAAAGATTACCATCCATTCAATGCAGGTGATGTGGACAAATATGTTGTTGGCGATGACTACACACCAACCTGGGAGGTAAATAAGATAGATAAATAAATTGATTTCATCAAACAGCGTTAGAACCAGCAGGTTCTACACTGGACTAATTCCTCAGTGGCCTGTGGTTACCAGAGTAGACCAAATCCGAAGTGATAAGTGATGAAAAGAAGAATAAGAATGTGCGGTTAGAAAAAATGAAACCATCCCTACCTTAGTTTAGGAGGGGATAGTTTCTCTGCAGCTGCATGGCTCTCTGTGAGACTGGGAGAAGGGCCAGTGCATCGGCCAGTTCCTTTACTCCTCTTGCATCAGAAGAAATTACACCATCCCTACCTTAGTTGAGGGAGGGATAGTTTCTCTGCAGCTGCATGGCTCTCTGTGTGACTGGGAGAAGGGCCAGTGCATCAGCCAGTTCCTTTACTCCTTTTGCATCAGCAGACAACCAACCAAAGCTTCTCAGTTCAAGGAGTTTCAGTCTTTGATATAGAGATCTATACAAAAGTCAGATCTAATTTGTTTATTTTCTTCAGATTCCATCACTGAAGAAGTACTATGATGAAATGAAGTACACATTCAAGGAGACATTTAGAGCTCATGTAAAGAGCAAAGGTAAAGATCTTTTTCTATATTTCTGAAATTCACCAGTCAACCAGTCTTAATTTGAGTCACTGCATTTTGGTACTGCCACATCTGATGCTCGCTGGGACTCGTACCCTAGCCATGCTTGGTCTAATCTCCTGTTCTTGTCCTTGTTTTCCAGGTGAGGACTTTGAGAAAGTCATGAAGGAGATGTATGACACTATCAGGGATGTTTATGTACAAAAAGAAAAACACTTTATAGAAGCTATGGAACATTTCAAATCAAAAGAGTAAGTTTATGCTCGTCCTATTCAGCAGTGTTCTTCACACTTGTAATAATTATGAGACTTTATAGTGCTAAATCCAACTGGTTTCAGTCGTGCAAAGCGCTTCACATTAGCCACTTCAGGTCTGGCATTGTGATTGGCTTAAAAATGGCATTGACATGCACTCTATTACCTTATGCAAAATGTAAGGAAAGGAACTTCAGCCCCGGATATGATCCTTAAAAAAATCCAAAAAAATTGGGACCCTTGGTCTGTGGTCAGTGATATAGTAAGAAAACCGAACAGCGGCACCAAACTGATAGCGATTTTGGCGAATCAAAGAATCGGGCCTGAAGAAGATGTTACGTAAATATATGGCATGATGTAATTTCTGAAACAGCCATAGCAAGTGCGTACATCATATGGGCCCTTAGATCACACCTGCTGAAACTCCCTATTGATAAAACTTGATGATATTTTTGTGTTTCTATCTTCCAGAAACTTTTTTGAGATGGTGCGGTTTGACTTTGTGCTCGACGATAAGCTCAATGTTTATCTTATGGAGGTGAACATGTCGCCAAATCTCTCTTCCAACCATTTCAAACCAAATGCTCTCCTTTATGAGCAAGTACTGCTGAATCTGTTTAGTGTCGTTGGTCTTGCCAAGTCGATATCTACACATTTTGACAATAGGTAAGGACGTTTTGAGGCCTTTCCTTCAAAAGTAAATCGAATATCTTTATATAGTGCTTTATAATGTACAACATTCTCAAAGTGCTTTACATTTATTACCTGTTCCAAACTGAAACCTTTCAGTCGACCTCAGATGAGCTGCTTAATCAGAACTACAACCTGAGTATTTCCGACAGGTACCAATTTCTACACCTGGGTGGAATCGGGCATGTAAGGAAAAGAGACCTGCCTAGAGCCTCATGCCGACAGTGGAGATCAAGTGACTGCTAGTCTGAGACATAAGCCACTTCACCACAGTGGCTCTCATCAAAGAGCGTGACTAAATCAAAGAGTGAAAAACATGTCCACTGTCCCTGATGACATCATAAAGGCGTGTTTCTGATTGTTTATTGGGTAATTTTTTTATTTTTCAGTGATTCCAATGAAATGGATATGAGCGTGTCTGAACGTGACATCCAAGTTCTTGAGGATATGTGCGCCAGTAAACAATGTTATCCAAAATGCACATCGCAAGTAAGTACAGGTTGAATACAGTTATTATCAAATTGTTTTCATCATTATACATTCTTGCAGCCAAGCATTCTTGCTGACACATAATCAGAGTTCCCTGTAGTCTTGCGAATGTATCTCTGATTACCTGTGGGAAGATGCGTTAATCATCGACATGCACAGAGTGACACTTGGTCAGTCTAACATGAAATATGTTATTATTGTCTGTAATGACCTATTGTTGGTTGTATCCAGTTGCCATGGAAACCCATAACAATCTTTGACATGCATTCTTGTACTTGGTATTTGTTAATTCTTGCTGACACATATGATGTGAACTGCCAGTAATGAGAATGGATATTGACCTCTAGGTAACTGATACAGCAATTGCAAGATAAAAATTAGAGTTAAAGGGACAATGAGGTGTTGTTGTATATGTTAAGTGATGATTGAATGTGTAAAAGAGACATCATCAGCATGTGGCCACCTACAATGCTGTGCACTGACTTAAGGAGGCAACCTCAAATTGGCAATTTCGGATTTGAAATGGAGTCGTTATTTCATTGTCTTCATTCTGTTCCAGGAGTGTGCCTTTTGTCACAAGTGTCTAACCAGTCCTCATAGATACACAATCAAAAAAGCTTTCCTAGAACACGTGAACAAGCAGAGTATGAAACGTCTCTTCCCTCCGGCCATGGTAAGGTTTTCCTGTCAGGACTTGCTTTCATCCAAACCAATCAGTCCTTGCAGAGTGGTTCTGTTTATGGTAACTCTGAACTTTGCCTTAAAGTTGATTACAAGTTAACATGTATTTCACCATCGGACCAGCCTTGTTATCGACTCCGAATATTGAATTCAAGTGCCTCAAATCATTTTTGCTCTTGACCAAATGCTACCTTTATGAAGCAATGCCTTCACACTTTGACGCCGCTAAAAACTTCTTTTACTGTAAAATTGACCAAGATTGGTTGTTCTGTTCAAAGTGACATTACTTGCCTTGTATTGGAATGTGCTGTGTTGACAGGTTTATGCCAGTTGTGCAGCGCCTGTACAATTTGCTCATTTTACCTGTCAACAGGATGCTTCTCAAGCAGCCTAAAGCTGTTGACGCAGTATTATTGCACTAGAAATGCCACAGGATTATGCTCGTTCTATTTTACATTTGATACAGACACAAGAAGAAGCCAAAAGGTGGTCTCCCCTCAAGAACAAAGGTTACCTGAAATACAACGCAGCTAACAAAATGATGTATCAATGGTTTAGAGGAAAGTGCCTGCAGAACATTGCTTGGTGCCAGTGATGGATTGAATGATCAATTTAGCTCAGTTTTTGCTCAGTTTGCTTTCATCATCATGACAACAGCTCAAATGGTCAGTTGAAATTGCTTGTGTTAATAGTCTCCAATGCCTGCCCATGCAGGTGAGGTCGTCACAGCAGAAGATGCCCATTTTAGACTTCATTTGCATTCAAAAGCATTATTTTTTACATCATTGACCCGTCTGCACAACAATGCATTATTAAAGTGTTCCACTTGTGGCATACTTTGTTTGTGATGTCAGCATGGCCAAGGGCTTGAATTGACATCCACGCTCTGTAGTTGGGTGAAGGAATGTGGGGTTTTAAGAAGTGAGAATGTACATGTATCCTTGATAAAAACACATTTTAGAGACATTAGGCTCTCTATCCTTATGTAACAGGGAAGTCTATTGAAGCAGTGAAAAGAAGAAACTCTGTATAAACAAACCAGATAAGGAAGTACATGAACAGGGCCGTTTGAAATGCTGACATTCGTAAATTACTTTGGATATAGATTTTCAATCATGTTGATAATGTATGGATTTTAATGTACATGTATAAGATATTGTTTTACATGCCTTGTCCTATATTGTGCAATAATTCTGAATATTTTTAGGCCTTTGGAAGAAGGGCATATTTACTTAGATTTACAAAGATTTTTCGTACTGGTACCTGAAACTCGCTTTAATTTACTTGCAGTGTTGGAATTCCTTATTGAAATTATGAGTCCCTGTACTTACTAGCAGTCCTTGGTTGTCTAATCATGACTGCTCCGGTAGACAAATATGCAAATCAAAATCTAAGGCATCACCCAAGGGTTCTGAAGATAATTTGAGGTCTATCTGAGCGGCCTTGATTAGACAACCAATGACCTTCAGCAAGTATTATTTTCTATCCTAAAAGGGCTCAAAGTAAACATTTGCTATCAAATGTAAACCTAGCAGTCCTTGGTTGTGCTAGCAAGGACCACTGCAGTCAAAACAAGGCTTAGCATATTTTCCATCGCAATCATCGTTATCCTAGCCAAGACTTCATCTTCAGAATTCTAAATCTTAGTCAGGATGTGGTTTACACTGTGTGTTTTCTTACCAGATGTGTACACATTTTATTTGCACATACCATTAATGTAACTTGTTAATCAGTTGTACATTGTAGTAACAATGTGTATAATCATTGTCTTGCCATGTCCCTCAGTTCAACCTGGGTAACTACTTAAAAACTCTCTTCCCTGGTTCTTGAATTAAACAAAAACGTAAAGTTCATCCGTCCTTGTGTTATACTTCCATAATATGCTGTTTATCAAAACTACTTAAATTTTCCATCAAATTATTTTGAACAATGCCCACCGGCCGTTTTTACATTAAGTAAGGTAATTATGTGTCCCGTATGTATATATTACATTGGATTTTGTACTTAATTTTCTTGCTGACAGTATTGTGGCATTGTTATATCGTGTCGGTTTGAATAAAAGCATTTTCATACACATCTGTTTTTCCTTTGACCAAAACGACGCTTAAGGGGCCATCACTTCATTGACCGATCTGTGAAGTCTATCTTGAATTTCACCCATCCTGTAGGCCAATGTTTGCCCCACCCTCACAGTCTAGTTGGCCAAAGTGACATACTTTTTGGTCCAAGAACATGTCACCATCTGGGCCAACTGAATCAGATTCATGATTTGGAAATGATTATAATCTTCCGCTGACTGCTTTGTGGGGAAACTCCAGTGTCTTGGCAAAAGATACGAAAGACAGGGGACTATTCCTCCTGCTACACCTGCCACAAGTTCTGAAAGACGAGGGACATACCTCCTGTTGCACCAGTCTATATTCCTCCTGCTGGACCAGCCGAAATAAGAAGACCAGGAACTATTCCTCCTGCTACATCAGCTGCAGGTTGGGAAAGACTCCTGCTACACCAGCCACCTGCCACTTCCTGCTCCACCAGCTGTGAAAGACTAGAGACTATATTGCTTCTTACAACAGCCACAAGATGGAAAAGACAGGGGACTATTCCTCCTGCTACACCAGTCACAGGTCGGGAGAGACAGGGGATCAGGCTGTGAAAGACAGGGAACTTTTTCTCCTGCTACAACAGCAGACTCTCTCTGTTACACCAGTCACCAGGTCTGAATGACCTGGACCATGTCCCTCCTGCTACACCAGCTAAAATACCAGAGATAGGGAACTGTTCTACTTGCTTCACCACATCCTGGCAATGAAAGACAGGGGACTTCGACACCAGCTACAGGTTGTAAGAGACAGGGAAACATGTTGTGAAAAGCAAGGGACAATTCCCCCTGCTACTCAAGCAACAATTTGGGAGAGACATGAAACCAGGTTGTGTATGAGACAGGAGAACATTCCTCTTGCTAAACAGGCCACAGGTTGGGAATTAGGGGGACTATTCCTCCTGCAACATCAGCCTCAAGTAAAAACAGGCGACGATTTCTCCTGCTTTACCAGCCACACGTTGCGATAGACATGGGACTATTCCTCCTGCTACACCGACCACAAATTGTGAAAGACAGGCGACGATTTCTCCTGCTTCACTAGCTGCTGGTTGTGAAAGACAAGGGCCGGTTCTTCCTGCTATACCAGCCACATGTTGTGAAAGATAGGGGACTTTTCCTCCTGCTACACAAGCTGCAGGTTGTAAAGGACCGTGGACTACTCCCGCTGCCACACAGGCCATAAGTTGGAGAGACATGAAACCAAGTTGTGAAAGACAGGAGACCATTCCTGCTGCTACACAAGCCACGCGTTGGAAATGAAAGGGGACTATTCCACCTGTCACATCAGCCACAAGTTGTGAAAGACAGGCAGCGATTTCTCCTGCTTCACCAGCCATAGGTTGTGAAAAACTGTTACGGTTACCTCCAGTTATACCAGCCACCAGCCACACGTTGTGAAAAGCAAAGGCCTATGCCTCTTGCTGCACCAGCCACCGGTTGTGAAAATCAGGGGACTGCATCACAAGCCACAGGCTGCAAAAGACAGGGGCCAATTTGTTGAACAGGACAATATTCCTCCTGCTATACCAGCCACAAGTGGCTGGTGTAGCAGGAGAATCCGACACCTTTCTTTCACAGCTTACAGATGGTGAAGATGTCGCCTGTCTTTCACAACTTGTGGCTGATGTCTTTAACAACCTTTTACTGGTGTAGCAGGAGTAATTATAGTCCCCTTTCATTTCCAACTAATGGCATGTGTAGCAGGAGGAACCGACCACTTTCTTCACAACCTACAGTTGGTGAAGCAGGAGATGTCGTGACCTGTCACTAACAACCAGTGGCTGATGTGGCAGGAGGAATTGTCTCCTGTCTTTTACCTTTAACTGGTGTAGCAGGAGAAATAGTCCCTTGTCTTTCACAACCTACAGCTAGTGAAGTATGAGACGTTGTCGCCTGTCTTTCACAACTTATGGCTGATGTGACAGGAGGAGTCAACCGCTGTCTTACCTTTATTTGGTGGAGCATGCAGGAGAAATAGTAATAGAAATAATTTCCAACTTATGGCTTGTGTAGCAGGAGGAACCAACCTACAGCTGGTGAAGGAAAAGAGGTCGTCGCCTATACTCTGTCACAACTTGTGGCTGATGTGGCAGGATGAGTAGTCCTCTATATTTTATAACCTGTTACTGGTGTACACTCCAAAAATTAAATAGTAAATCATTTAGCATTTGAAGTTGTTAACGATACGTTTAACAATAAGTAGTTAACATAACTATTTTCATAGTTAGAGTAACTACTTGAAATCCAAACAGCATGTCTTTCACAACTTGTGGCTGATGTGGCAGGACGAGTAGTCCCTTGGTTTCCAATCTTTAACTGGTGTAGTAGGAGAAATAGTCCCCTGGCTTTCACAAGCTACGGGTGGAGAAGCAGGAGAGGTCGTCGCCTGTCTTACACAACTTGTGGCTGATGCGGCAGGACGAGTAGTCCCTTTGCTTCCAATCTTTAACTGGTGTAGTAGGAGAAATAGTCCCCTGGCTTTCACAAGCTATGCGTGGAGAAGCGGGACAGGTCGTCGCCTGTCTTTCACAACTTGTGGCCGATGTGGCAGGCCGAGTAATCCCTTTGCTTCCAATCTTTAACTGGTGTAGGAGGAGAAATAGTCCCCTGGCTTTCACAAGCTATGCATGGAGAAGCGGGACAGGTCGTCGCCTGTCTTTCACAACTTGTGGCTGATGTGGCAGGACGAGTAGTCCCTTGGTTTCTAATCTTTAACTAGTGTAGTAGGAGAAATAGTCCCGTGGCATTCACATGCTGCGGGTGGAGAAGCAGGAGAGGTCGTCGCCTGTCTTTCACAACTTGTGGCTGATGTGGCAGGATGAGTAGTCCCTTGTCTTCCAACACCTATCTGGTGTAGCAGGAGAAATAGTCCCCTGGCTTTCACAAGCTATGCGTGGAGAAGCGGGACAGGTCGTCGCCTGTCTTTCACATCTTGTGGCTGATGTGGCAGGACGACGAGTAGTCCCTTGGTTTCTAATCTTTAACTGGTGTAGTAGGAGAAATAGTCCCGTGGCATTCACATGCTGCGGGTGGAAAAGCAGGAGAGGTCGTCGCCTGTCTTTCACAACTTGAGCTGATGTGGCAGGACGAGTGGTCCCTTGGCTTCCAATCTTTAACTAGTGTAGTAGGAGAAATAGTCCTCTGGCATTCACAAGCCACGGGTGGAGAAGCAGGAGAGGTCGTCGCCTGTCTTTCATAACTTGTGGTCGATGTGGCAGGACGAGTAGTCCCTTTGCTTTCAATATCTAACTGGTGTAATAGGAGAAATAGTCCCCTGGGTTTCACAAGCTACGGGTGGAGAACAAGGAGAGGTCGTCGCCTGTCTTTCACAACTTGTGGCTGATGTGGCAGGACGAGTAGTCCCTTTGCTTTCAATATCTAACTGGTGTAGTAGGAGAAATAGTCCCCTGGCTTACACAAGCTACGGGTGGAGAAGCAGGACAGGTCGTCGCCTGTCTTTCACAACCTCTGGCTGATGTGGCAGGCCGACAATCCCTTGTCTTCCAACCCCTAACTGGTGTAGTAGGAAAAATAGTCCTCTGGCTTTCACAAGCTACGGGTGGAGAAGCAGGAGAGGTCGTCGCCTTTCTTTCACAACTTGTGGCGGATGTGGCAGGACGAATAGTCCCTTGTCTTCCAATCTTCAACTGGTGTAGTAGGAGAAATAGTCCCGTGGCTTTCACAAGTTACGGGTGGAGAAGCAGGAGAGGTCGTCGCCTGTCTTTCACAACATGTGGCTGATGTGGCAGTACGAATAGTCCCCTGTCTTTTACAACCTGTTACTGGTGTAGCAGGAGAAAAAGTCCCCTTGCTTTCACAAGCTACGGGTGGAAAAGCAGGAGAGGTCGTCGCCTGTCTTTCACAACTTGTGGCTGATGTGGCAGTACGAGTAGTCCCTTGGTTTCCAATCTTTAACTGGTGTAGTAGGAGAAATAGTCCCCTGGCTTTCACAAGCTACGCGTATAGAAGCAGGAGAGGTCGTCGCCTGTCTTTCACAACTTGTGGCCGATGTGGCAGGCCGAGTAAACCCTTTGCTTTCAATATTTAACTGGTGTAGTAGGAGAAATAGTCCCCTGGCTTACACAAGCTACGGGTATAGAAGCAGGAGAGGTTGTCGCCTGTCTTTCACAACTTGTGGCTGATGTGGGAGGACGAGTAGTCCCTTTGCTTTCAATCTTTAACTGGTGTAGTAGGAGAAATAGTCCCCTCGCTTTCACAAGCTATGCGTGGAGAAGCGGGACAGGTCGTTGCCTGTCTTTCACAACTTGTGGCTGATATGGCAGGACGAGTAGTCCCTTGGTTTCTAATCTTTAACTGGTGAAGTAGGAGAAATAGTCCCGTGGCATTCACATGCTGCCGGTGGAGAAGCAGGAGTGGTCGTCGCCTGTCTTTCACAACTTGTGACTGATGTGGCAGGACGACGACTAGTCCCTTGGTTTCCAATCTTTAACTGGTGTAGTAGAAGAAATAGTCCCGTGGCATTCTCATGCTGCGGGTGGAAAAGCAGGAGAGGTCGTCGCCTGTCTTTCACAACTTGTGGCTGATGTGGCAGGACGAGTAGTCCCTTGGCTTCAAATCTTTAACTGGTGTAGTAGGAGAAATAGTCCCCTGGCTTACACAAGCCACGGGTGGAGAAGCAGGAGAGGTCGTCGCCTGTCTTTCACAACTTTTGGCTGATGTGGCAGGACGAGTAGTCCCTTTGCTTCCAATCTTTAACTGGTGTAGTAGGAGAAATAGTCCCCTGGCTTTCACAAGCTATGCGTGGAGAAGCGGGAGAGGTCGTCGCCTGTCTTTCACAACTTGTGGCTGATATGGCAGGACGAGTAGTCCCTTGGTTTCTAATCTTTAACTGGTGAAGTAGGAGAAATAGTCCCGTGGCATTCACATGCTGCGGGTGGAGAAGCAGGAGTGGTCGTCGCCTGTCTTTCACAACTTGTGACTGATGTGGCAGGACGACGACTAGTCCCTTGGTTTCCAATCTTTAACTGGTGTAGTAGGAAAAATAGTCCCGTGGCATTCTCATGCTGCGGGTGGAAAAGCAGGAGAGGTCGTCGCCTGTCTTTCACAACATGTGGCTGATGTGGCAGTACGAATAGTCCCCTGTCTTTTACAACCTGTTACTGGTGTAGCAGGAGAAAAAGTCCCCTGGCTTTCACAAGCTACGGGTGGAAAAGCAGGAGAGGTCGTCGCCTGTCTTTCACAACTTGTGGCTGATGTGGCAGTACGAGTAGTCCCTTGGTTTCCAATCTTTAACTGGTGTAGTAGGAGAAATAGTCCCCTGGCTTTCACAAGCTACGCGTATAGAAGCAGGAGAGGTCGTCGCCTGTCTTTCACAACTTGTGGCCGATGTGGCAGGCCGAGTAAACCCTTTGCTTTCAATATTTAACTGGTGTAGTAGGAGAAATAGTCCCCTGGCTTACACAAGCTACGGGTATAGAAGCAGGAGAGGTTGTCGCCTGTCTTTCACAACTTGTGGCTGATGTGGGAGGACGAGTAGTCCCTTTGCTTCCAATCTTTAACTGGTGTAGTAGGAGAAATAGTCCCCTCGCTTTCACAAGCTATGCGTGGAGAAGCGGGACAGGTCGTCGCCTGTCTTTCACAACTTGTGGCTGATATGGCAGGACGAGTAGTCCCTTGGTTTCTAATCTTTAACTGGTGAAGTAGGAGAAATAGTCCCGTGGCATTCACATGCTGCGGGTGGAGAAGCAGGAGTGGTCGTCGCCTGTCTTTCACAACTTGTGACTGATGTGGCAGGACGACGACTAGTCCCTTGGCTTCCAATCTTTAACTGATGTAGTAGGAGAAATAGTCCTCTGGCATTCACAAGCTACGGGTGGAGAAGCAGGAGAGGTCGTCGCCTGTCTTTCACAACTTGTGGTCGATGCGGCAGGACGAGTAGTCCCTTTGCTTTCAATATCTAACTGGTGTAGTTGGAGAAATAGTCCCCTGGCTTACACAAGCCACGGGTGGAGAAGCAGGACATGTCGTCGCCTGTCTTTCACAATCTGTGGCTGATGTGGCAGGACGAGTAGTCCCTTGTCTTCCAACACATATCTGGTGAAGTAGGAGAAATAGTCTCCTGACTTTCACAAGCTATTGTTGGAGAAGCGGGACAGGTCATCGCCTGTCTTTCACAACTTGTGGCTGATGTGGCAGGACGAGTAGTCCCTTTGCTTTCAATATCTAACAGGTGTAGTAGGAGAAATAGTCCCCTGGCTTACACAAGCTACGGGTGGAGAAGCAGGACAGGTCGTCGCCTGTCTTTCACAACCTCTGGCTGATGTGGCAGGCCGACTAGTCCCTTGTCTTCCAACCCCTAACTGGTGTAGTAGGAGAAATAGTCCCCTGGCTTTCACAAGCTATGCGTGGAGAAGCGGGACAGGTCGTCGCCTGTCTTTCACAACTTGTGGCTGATATGGCAGGACGAGTGGTCCCTTGGTTTCTAATCTTTAACTGGTGAAGTAGGAGAAATAGTCCCGTGGCATTCACATGCTGCGGGTGGAAAAGCAGGAGTGGTCGTCGCCTGTCTTTCACAACTTGTGACTGATGTGGCAGGACGACGACTAGTCCCTTGGTTTCCAATCTTTAACTGGTGTAGTAGGAGAAATAGTCCTGTGGCATTCTCATGCTGCGGGTGGAGAAGCAGGAGTGGTCGTCGCCTGTCTTTCACAACTTGTGACTGATGTGGCAGGACGACGACCAGTCCCTTGGTTTCCAATCTTTAACTGGTGTAGTAGAAGAAATAGTCCCGTGGCATTCTCATGCTGCGGGTGGAAAAGCAGGAGAGGTCGTCGCCTGTCTTTCACAACTTGTGGCTGATATGGCAGGACGAGTAGTCCCTTGGTTTCTAATCTTTAACTGGTGAAGTAGGAGAAATAGTCCCGTGGCATTCACATGCTGCGGGTGGAGAAGCAGGAGAGGTCGTCGCTTGTGGCTGATGTGGCAGGACGAGTAGTCCCTTGGCTTCCAATCTTTAACTGATGTAGTAGGAGAAATAGTCCTCTGGTATTCACAAGCTACGGGTGGAGAAGCAGGAGAGGTTGTCGCCTGTCTTTCACAACTTGTGGTCGATGTGGCAGGACGAGTAGTCCCTTTGCTTTCAATATCTAACTGGTGTAGTTGGAGAAATAGTCCCCTGACTTTCACAAGCTACCATTGGAGAAGCGGGACAGGTCGTCGCCTGTCTTTCACAACTTGTGGCTGATGTGGCAGGACGAGTAGTCCCTTGGTTTCTAATCTTTAACTGGTGTAGTAGGAGAAATAGTCACCTGGCTTTCACAAGCTACGGGTGGAGAAGCAGGAGTGGTTGTCGCCTGTCTTTCACAACTTGTGGCTGATGTGGCAGGACGAGTAGTCCCTTGGTTTCTAATCTTTAACTGGTGTAGTAGGAGAAATAGTCCTCTGGCATTTACAAGCTACGGGTGGAGAAGCAGGAGAGGTCGTCGCCTGTCTTTCACAACTTGTGGGTGATGTGGCAGGACGAGTAGTCCCTTGACTTCCAATCTTTAACTGGTGTAGTAGGAGAAATAGTCCCCTGGCTTACACAAGCTACGGGTGGAGAAGCAGGAGAGGTCGTCGCCTGTCTTTCACAACTTGTGGCTGACGTGGCAGGAGGAGTAGTCCTTTGTCTTCCAACCTTTTACTGGTGTAGTAGGAGAAATAGTCCCCTGTTTTTTTGCAATTTGTGGCCCTGTTGCAGGAGGAAGGGTTGTGAGAAACGGCTCACCTTGATAGAAAATAACAAAGAAATTATGCATTTTGAACAAATTCACTTCATTATACAAATATTTAACAAGTATTACAAAGTACATGTAATACCATTGTTCATCCAACGATCGACAAGCTACCAACATTGACAATGATGACAAGCAAATGGTGATGGAGGAGCCTAGACAGGACTAATATGATGAACCAAGTTCTTGAGATTAATGATAATTTTACACAGCCGTACATACTTTATGCAAGTGCGATTGCAGTACATGGGCACAGGATTATACATTTTTCAATGACACTGGCAAAAGCAACATGTATCTATATTCGCCACGAAATGCTAGGAAGACGGTAGAAAGGCATTTGTTTTAATTTGCACAATGCTGAATGAACAGTTCAGCCTCACAGGAAAAGTTGCAGATACATGTATTGGTTATGTACAATCAAGAACGTTGCAGAGTTGTTTTTTTCCTCACATTCAGGCATAAACTCTGGCTCATTTCAGGACAAATCTGAATCAAACATACACAGTCTGTTTATTATCATGAGATCTAGACAAGCATATGTTAAAATAAGCACCACTCAGCATCAAAAGGAGGATAAAGGTAGGAGTTGAATAGGTTTTTCAATGAAACCCAACCCCCGTTGGACTTCTGGTACACCTATGGTACAACCTATGCTATGGTACACCGGGGAGGACCTCCATACAGGCTACCTTCTTCGGTGCATATCATAGAGACCTGGCCTATATTCCCCCTTTAACATAGCACAAATTTAATGATAAACAGATGTTTATTGGAATTCATGACACATGTTAATTTGTTCTCATAAATCACAGATCTAAATATTCCATTCAATTCATTCTGTTCTCAAGGCTGTCGCTATTTTTACAATGTACATGAGTCCTTTATGGATTTCCTTTACCAAACTGGCTATTTTTACGTGCGTCCTCATTTCAGTTTTGACAAATAATCTTTCCCATACCTCTAACCCTTCCCTGAATACCTTACCCAACCCTCCATTCCTGATTCTTGTTGCTAATAACGACTCACATGAGAGAGTCACGTAAGAATAACCTGGGTTTACACAGCAGCAGAAACATGTATATACATTTCGTTGTGCACAGACCAGAGTCATTGATAGTCATCAGACAGCCTGGGATTCTCATAAAGGAGCAATGGCTTGGTTAGCCTCTAACTGGTCCAGGTACCTGAAATGAGGATAGAATGATAAGTCAGATAACTACATTTCTGGTCATTGCATAAAAGGCATTTGATTACCTTTTTGATCATCTAGTCATGTATGGGCTTAAGATTGCAGCAATGAAGACCAGAGCCCATTTGTAGTGGCGTGAAAGTTCTTTACTACATGGGCAGAACCAGGATTGTACCTTCAAATTCAATTGGAAGACATTTTCGAAGTTCTATTAATTTCCCTGTCAAAATCAAGAAATAATACAAACAGAGGAAGGGTTTTGTCTACCATCCCCCAGCCCATTCAAATTTACTCCTATGATTAACTGAGCTTACCTTGGATTGTACTGTTCTACGCGTCCTCTCATGATATTTGCCCCCAGAAACGAACTCAGTTGATTCAAACATTGACTACTAGCACTTGAAGTCAGTGCGTTATCACAAGACTGCAAAAAGAAAATTACTTTTCAATGTACATTTGTGGGTTTCTGAAAGCCAAAAAGTTGGGTTAAGGGGATTGTCCAATCAAAAGTGCTGAGTTCTGCATTCCACTTTGCTCATCAGAATTTTGATTCTAGGAAAATGGGTGAAAGCTGTACTCTGTTCTGGGAATCATTTGCGGCTATGAGTATACTATTTGTTGAATTCACAACCTTACAAGCTTACTGAGGAAAATGCGTCAAAAATTACAAAATACTCACCAAACTATAAAATATGGCATCAAAAAACAGCTCCACATACATCTTAAAGGGTCGCTTGCCAAGACTTTTGGCAATCACAGGGAGCTGGAACGAAAGATTGAAATTTAAACCAATCCTCTCACGGTACATCCTCACATATCAGTGTCAAGTGCATGCTCCTTCTCTGCCCGCATCACGTGGTGAATGGCCCTGAAGCTCAGGATGCTGTTGGTCTTAAGTCTTTCTGGCTACACTAATTATTTCCTCTTGTCTGGTGGCAATTTATGTTAATAATACATTCTAACAAGGCTGTGAAAAGCTAATACCTTATGCTTAATCTGTTAGAGCAAATTTGAAATTTGTCCATTTCACTCACCTGTTTACAAAGTGACTCTAGAAAATGCACATGGTTTGTATAGTGCTGGTGCGCTGTGGCTTTGGCTAGGAGGGGTAAATGTTTGGACACATTCTGCACTTCTGATGGGAGGGAGGAGAGCTCAGCCAGGAGGTAGACACAGCTGTAAAATGGAAATTAGTGGTGCTCAAAATAATATTATTTGTAAATCAAGGGAAGGAACAGAATGCACATATACATGTACATGATATATATTGTTAATTTGCTATCACTGAGAAATTCCTCTTTAGTGGAAGCAAAATCTTTTTGTGCAGAACTTACGGCTGCAACTTTTATTGGGTCTACAGTATACTTACCCATCAGCAAGTTCCCACGGCTCTGACGGCCTCCTGAACATATGATCCATACATCCACCTTCTCTTTTACCTCGATTCATCTTTGGAGCTAACGAACCACAGGAGTACATCTACAAGACAATTAATGAGTAATATGTTACAACACCATCATATGTTTTATGATTGAGTTACGTTGGGTAAAATTATTTTTACCAGTACACAGCATATTCCTATAACCAAGGGCAGGCAGTTCTTCATGATGCTTACACTTTCGTTGAACCTGCCCAGGCTAAAATGGGCCATGTTCGATGTTCGATGTCATTAATTCAGCTTTCAAACAAGTGATTCCTTACCGTTTGATTTGAATGCAAGTCCACGTCATTATCCCTGGCCTTCTTGACCACGCCAAACACAGCCGGGTTCTTGTCTAGACCACCGTACTTATCAGAATCCTTGGCTTGTTTTTCAACACCGCTGAAGCCTTCGATCACCTTTTCGTAAACCTTAGAGGTAGCTTCTGACCCTACACATGAGTTAAAGAAGTTTTTCAGAGCAGTACACAGATCAGGTCTTAATATGAATCTGGTAAGTTGTGGCAGCACTTCTCTCAATCAGTTTCCACTTCAGGGATATTGGGGAAATTATACTGCTGTCACAGGCATTTGATTAATTTCTATGCGAGTTATTGGCTTGGCAATTGTACCTGACCACAATGCCTGTGAAACCAGCCTACTGGAATGAGTTTGAAATAAAGTGGAATTGTTCGTACAAGCGATGGAAGGAATGCACTTACCGTAAGCTTTGCATACATTAGCTAATGCCACTGCACCGCCTTGCCGCACTGATGGAATGTTGTCTTGAAGATTCTCGAAGAAAAGTGGGTACATTGTGTCCATCATACCCCTGGAACAAAAGAGGCCATGTTTCAATTGATATGGTTTTTAGGCAAGTTACTTACATTCACCAGTATCAGTACCAAATGGAGGTTAGCAAGTTAGTTTTTAACCACCAGAAATCAACTCTCCGCTGTTTATTGGCAAAGATTATCAAACATTTTTAGAAATTCCCTCCTCCAGGATTCTTTAGGGAACATTTTTAGATTTTGAACGTCTAGGAATCCATGAATTCTCAATCAATTGGAAATCAATTAAACCTACCTTGCCTCCTCTGGAAAACACAGGATGAAGTTTCCACATGCCACACAGGATGCTGAAGATAAAAGAGAATTTACTTTATCACATTCTGGAAACCTAAGGTACTGGTTGGCTCACCAAACACCACGAGCACAGAGCCAAGACATAGACCAAAACCTGCCTAGTGACAAATCCACCCCAGAAGTCTTTGGTGAGACAACCAAAAGTGACAGTGAGGTATCAATTTCTATTCTGAAACACCTCAAAATAAAGACAAAAAATGAACTCACCATCTCTGACTGGCCAGCTGTCATCTTTGAAGCAGACAATGAGGGCATCTAACAATGAGGGTACATAGGGGCGAACAACATCACAATCAATCTGCAAGAAAAACAGCGAGTTTACTTTAAAGACCAGTCATGCAACGTTTAATTTTCTAGACTCTCTTTTCCCCAAATTTCTTGCATTGCCCTTCACATTACAAGTGACTGGTCCTCTCCCCTCTAGCATTTTGAGTAGATCTATGATTGCCCTTGGCGTGACATGGCCCATCAGTAGTTGTTTCTTTTTCTTCCTTGGTTGGTCCCGGAATTGATTTTTGCCTCCTTGGCTCAATACAATGTCTCTATCCAGGAGTTAACAGCTCAAACCAAGATGGTGCTTGCTCTGTTGGCAAGGCCCAGCCCTCCTCCCAACGTCTGGTAGAGTTATAATTTCATTTCGTCACGTCCTATCTTCGTTGCTATCTTTGACCCCACTGTACGGATGTCAATTTCAAAGAATTATGTTGTGGCCAGCTTGAATGGTTTGATTGGGACATGTTTACCTTTGACCCGAGCTCTGCTATACAAGCACAGGCTGCTTCCCTCACAGCGTGGTTATCTGCCTCTGTTTGCGATATGTAGTACTCAACCTAGAAGGACAAAAATACCAAATAAGATTTCTCCTGCATTTAATGCCCCTGTTGACAGTCAGCTTGCAACTCAATATTTCATCAAGATATGACCAAAGATGAAACAAGCCAGCACTAATATTGTCCCCATATGCTCCTGAGGAAAGAAATCACCTGCCATGGTCACAATACTGCCCAAATCCCCGATGATAAGGATGAAACCGCAGGTGACACTGAGCAAGCAGTTATATTGTCATGAATGATTGAGCAAGCAGTAATATTGATTGAATAGCTTTCCTACCACTGATTGGATGTGCTGTTCCACCAAATGCCTGCCCTCCCCACCAGTGATCTGTCTCCAAGTTTCTTGGGAGTAAATTCTCACTCCTTCTGCAACATAGTACCTGGAAGGGGAAAACATTCGATGATTTGATACCGACTGAGTCTCAAAATCCCCACTTTGATGCGTACATACTTTATGGATAGTCCATAACACTACCTATGAGTATGACAGGTGGTGTAATATGACAAGATAATGACTTCATTTATCCGATAACAACTCTTCACACTTTCTGTTGATTGACTTTGTCAGACTAATGTATCATGTTCCATCTGTTGGGGACATTTATCTGCGTGTAAGGATGGTTTCTAAGTCTCCATGTAAAAAAGCCTCAGAATATCTTTTTCCAAGATGAGTAATCACAGGATGCGTAACGTTCTCCTTAATTAGATTTCATACATGTAAGAGGAGTAATTTGGTATTCCCGTGATAGCCTTATCATAAGATGATCAGCTTGGCTAGCCTTTTTGATTATGGTTATTATGATCTCAACAAGGAAGCTAAAGTAATTTAAAAAGATGTCTTTCTGATTGCGATACCGTACCTATTGAGACACATTCTTGGCAATAAATCTGCATAGAACTTGGCTCTTGATCCATCATCGGGTAAACTCTGCAGGAACTTCCTGGTCGCGACCGAGGCAGCTAATCGAACCTGAAATTTGAAAACGTCTTTTATGCCTTTGATGATTTTACCAGTGAGATTTCATACAAAACTTTGACTTAAAGCATGAATAAAGTGAGATCAAATATTCTCACAAAGGCCAATTATACAGTCTTTGACAACTGTGAATAAGGTATTGCCTAGAATAGGACCTCTCAGTCTCATTTCTTCCCTAAAGTAAAATGCCATGGCCTTTTGCTTAAGACCCTTCCTCAATGCCTGCCTTTGAATCCAAGGAACCTCAATTACCAAGCTCAGGGGGTGCAAATGAACCATAGTTTACCTCCGTATTAAATGTCTATGTTGACTTTGTTCTATATACTTCCGTGTTAATAGTCTATGTTGACCTTTGATTGACCAAGGAAGACCCTTAATCTGACACCGCTGTAGGCTAAAAGACAGAGCCAGGCTATAAGACCAGACAACACTTCCAAGAACCATATCTATTGCAGACAAGAGAATAAATAATTGATGACCATATGTAAAAGACGTGAGGCTTAATTACCCAATGTACTGTAATGTCATCGGGTGAGATCATGAGTTCTGCATGGCAAAGCTGTGCGGTAGGCTTGCCTCACAATTGGCATTGCACTTAATATCTGTGTTTGTCAATAATATTGTTTTCATCAATGGTAACTTGTTATTGATTTAGTCTCTCATGACATTTTTTTCTATCACAACATTTCGAACTGCTCCTCGGATTGTTCTCAAGTGAATATTTCTCCCTTCCAGGCAGAACATCTTCATGCATAGTACAAATCTGAGCCAGGTGGTCCATGACTGATCCGAGTCTAAATAATCAACCGTTACATGTACATCTCGCCAGTAGGCACTACTTGGACTGCTTGTATGGCAAATTGTTTTGTCGATCAGACGTTGCTCCTTTTGAAGGATAAGCCAATCAAAAGGCAACTCCCTGTATTCTAAAATTACCCCTATTTGGACATCAATCAGCCTTTGAAGTTGGATAAATAGAACAGACAAGAAATATTGAGTACGATGGAGGCATTCTTAAGAGGGCATGAGCCGTGCCCAGACTTTCATAAGACGACAAAATGGATTTCTCACTAAAGCGCCCCAAAATAAGTACGCTATGTGATCTGCGATGCAACAATATCAATGATCATTCATGCATGAGCATTATCCGCTGGCCTTAGGTCTCTGCCGGACAATGACTTTAGCTGAAATGTTTTGTAGGCGAACTGTCTTGTTCCCGAAAGCATCGCAGACTGCTGTCCTCTATTTTCTGTGGGAGGCAGGAAGAATTACAAGATTCACAAACTGAAAGCTTATCTGAGGGTCAGTAGGGCAAAGGTTGATAATAACGACCCCACATGAAATGTGTTTTATGGGGGTCTGCCCGACATAAGCTAGCAATGACAAATAAACATACTGACTTCCACCACCAAGTTTATTGCTTGTTTAGACCTACAGATCCGTTAGGAGCATCTCTCCATGAAATAGACATGTTCTCATTAAAGTAGCAGTACCGGATAACCTTTGCTTCAAGCCCAACATCAATCACTCTTTGTCAGGGGCTCATGTTACAGTTTATGTCTCCAACACGAAGATCTGACACGATAAGGTCTTTACGTGGAAAAGGTGCCGAGAGTGCTGACACTGATGTAAGAGACACTCACCATGCTTATTGATCGTTCAGACACCAATATCTGATGAAGTCAGATATTGTACATTACATGTACCGTATCTGGCAACTATAATTTTCCTCCAAGTCATCAGTCAACTGCCCTGGACGTGTTGAGACCACAGAGCATTTTGGAGGAAGATGACCATCCAAGGGCAATAAATGTTTCTTCTTACCTGACTCCAGTTATCCGATAAACCTTTCGCGAGTTCTTCAGAGAACTTCTCCCCATGACGATACACTGCATTGTCTTCCTTTAAAATGGACGCATCCTCTGCAACATATGAGACGGACATGACGTTGGTACCTGTCAATAAATGGGGTATTGGGTACTCGACCAAGCACGGTTATGCCAATAACTATGGTCATGTTAGTAAGCAATATCAGTTGACAATATTTGGTATGGTACATTTGTAGCTGGAGGTTCATGGTGTACGGTAAGGACTTTAGGATGATTAATGAAACCCTCATCTGCCTACTCTTACATGACTGTCTAGAAATGAAATTGGTAGCTTGCATCTTTTCCCTCTTATGCTTTTTTTACGATGTCAAGAAGGGCTCTCATTTGAACCTTTAAGGAATGAGTGCAGAGTGAGACCAGACTACTCACCATTTTCAGCAGCACAGCCCACGATTGCGCCACAGACCTGGAATCCCGTCTCACGCACAAACCTGTTGGTGTGCGCCAGGGCCGAGAATATGAGATCTAGGAGCTCTTGGTCGATATGACGATTGAACCCTTGGCCACATCCCTCGACTACAAACTGCAGGCACCTGAAGAAAAAAATGCTTGAAAAATACATATTTGAAGAAAATGTACTTTCAAAGCAACTCTGCATCGACACATTCTGCTAGTCTAATTTTAATGATGCGTTACTGTCTCATCATCTGATACTAACAGTGTAAGATTTGTACTGAAGGGGTTAACATCATTTCTATCAGGGGAAACATCTGCTGATTACTTTCAAGCAGATTTGTTTTCTTCTTTATTGAATTTCTCCCTCGGCAAATCCCCTTCTCCCTGAGGAACCCAATTCTTGTGTGCTTATAAACAGCGGATCGGGCATGGGAGCTGTACAGCAGCGCTAGTGTAATCACAGCTCAATTTTATCTTTTGATCTTCTCAAGGAGTGAGGAAAATTTACTACTTCAATATGTTAGTTCTTCTCAAACTTTTCATGCTACATGTTTTCACCCCGGGTCGGACTATATCTCACCCAGATAACATGACGCTATCGTCCATTGCAAGTGCCGTCTCATTAACGGTGTTAAATCACTTATCTCAGAAACTACAGAACACATCTAGCTTCCCGGCTAATTTACTTTACGCTCAAGACACACAGTAAGGGAAGATGGTACAATCATAGACACGGAAAAAATTATACCCAGCGTGCATACGCTACCAGCTCTTTTCAGCACTGTCGGGGCGATAATTGTACTAGGGCTATTATTGCGCCACTTTACCTTATACAAGGCACGCAAGTTCAAGGTTTATTTGGTTGACGGGACACGATATGACAGGTGCTAATCAATTTTCCATTTCATAACGTGTTCATGAAGAACGGCAACTCAAAGCCTTGGGCATGTTGGGTGCAGAGAAGTCTTTCTATTGGTGACTTTTAATATTGAGCTGCTTGTCGAGTCAGGTAAGCTACGCGTAAACCGCAGCTTTTTGAGGTGACCTCCGACTTTTCAATATGTTCTGCCGAGCAGGAGGAAGCTGGTAATGAAATGGACATGGCAGGGCAAATGGACATAGCATGACAATCGGATTTCCTCCGCAATCACGCCAACGGATGGCAAGGAAACAATTTG